>NC_071592.1:1700000-1900000 GCF_024509145.1 Vidua macroura
CCCAAACCGGTCACTTGGCTCTGCTCTTCTCCACCAGGGTCCCAGGACCTTTGCAACCTCTGATGGGATTAGCACAAGTGAAAGAAAACACAGCAGCTCTGATTCACCGGCGGCGTTTGGCAGGTTAAACCTCAAATTTAACCTCTCTCCCCCGGGATTGTGTAAGAGTTGAATAACAATGCGTGGGTAAATTAAATAACAATGCGTGTGAAAAATGAAATAGCAATGCGTGGATAAGAGTTAAATAACAATACATGTGGAGGAGTGAAATAATACATGGGTAAGAGATAAATAACAATACATGGGTAAATTAAATAACAATACATGGGTAAGAGATAAATAACAATACATGGGTAAATTAAATAACAATACATGGGTAAGAGATAAATAACAATACATGGGTAAATTAAATAACAATACAAGTGTAATAGTTAAATAATAATACATGGGTAAGAGATAAATAACAATACATGGCTATGAATTTAACAAGAAATGTGTAAGAATTAAATAGCAATACATCTGTAAAGGTTAGATAACAATGCGTGGGTAAATTAAATAAAAATACACGTGTAATAGTTAAATAACAACACATGGGTAAGAGATAAATAACAATACATGGGTAAATTAAATAACAATACATCTGTAATAGTTAAATAGCATTGCATGTGTAAGAGTTAAATAAAAATATATGGGTAAATTAAATAAAAATACATGTGTAATAGTTAAATAATAATACATGGGTAAGAGTTAAATAACAATACATGGGTAAATTAAATAACAATACATGGGTAAGAGTTAAATAACAATACATGGGTACATTAAATAACAATACACGTGTAATAGTTAAATAACAATACATGGGTAAATTAAATAACAATACATGGGTAAGAGTTAAATAACAGTGCAAGAGTTAAATGAGCATCAGCACATCAGCACAGAGGGTCAGGCAGTGGAGAATTCAGGTTTTTTGGCCAGTTTAGCTTTTACTGACCCAAGTTCCCCCTCTGTCAGAGGAGGGGACAGCCCAGGGCTGCAAACACCAAGGCCTTTTGCTCCAGAACGAGCTGAAAACCCAGCAGCCTCCCATCAGAAAGGGCACCTCTCTGACATTTGTGCTTCAAATTCTCATTATTTCCACGCAGCAGAGTCGCACATTTCAGTTCCAGAGGCTTCCCTGCGCCCCAGACCTCGGGGGCTCCACCCAGGAGCAGAGAGCACAGAAATTGCTGGGTTTGTCTGGTCCCAAACCCTGTGGCTGTTGAGGCAGGCACGGGAATGAAGAGGCTCCATCTTCAGAGGGCAAAGAGCGATCTTTATTTAAAAGCACCTCTCTCTTTTTATGGAGAACATCGTGAACATTCATTCCATTGCTCTTAGAGTAAAAACATTTCACCTGCTTGGCACACTGGACTTAGATCAGCGTGGTAGAACAGATCTATAAACAATGTGACCAGAAAACAAGATAATAGATTGTTTACATTCCTCCCGGACTTTTTCCCAGGTTTAGCCTGGCAGAAATCTTTCCCTTTTCCTCTCTGACTGAACTGAGAATATCCACAAAACCCCACCTGCAGCAGGCCCAGGGGTTCAAGGATCTCACCTCCTTGCCCTGCTCCGGCTCTTTGCTTCCCTCTGGCTCTCAGCAGCAGGAGCAGCCTGGATCCTCCACCCCTCCATCTATTTCGGGTGTTCTGTGACATCCTAATGCTGTTGCACAACAGCCGCTCTGCTGCCAGTGTCAACCTGGGCTATTTTTAGCTTTATTTCAGTGAAAGGAAGCTTAAAGGAGGCAACTGTGTTCATTACAGTCTCAAGAGCAATTCCCAGCCATCAGCCACTGTCTACATCAATTCTTTTGTTAATCTGAGTGCAGCACTCGGGCCAGGAACATGTGCTGCACTCTCAGCTGCACGCTGGCCCCAGCCTAGAGCCATTTAATTACCTCCATTAATAAGCAATAAGGCTCTTAAGAGCAACAATTTCCTTCTGCTGATCATTTCTGGGGCTCCCAGACAGAAAATGCTCTCTTTTTAACTGGTCTGGGAGGATAAGAGCTGCGGATCATGGAGGAAATTTCAGGCAACTTTAATGGGCAGGATGTTTTTAATGCAGATCCCGCTGCACTTTGTGGGTTTAATTGCACAAGAAATGTGTGTATCCAAACTCACAGCCTGTGAGAGTGGAGAACTTTAAATTAAGGATGACTGACCCCACCAGAGCATGTGAAAAAAGGACATTTCAGATGTTGATGGGGAAAAAGAGGAGTGGAGATGGAGTTTGGGACAGTGACAGCAAAATCTCCCCAAAGCACAGCTCGGTCTTGGCACCAGCTCCTTCCTGGCTGGATTTGAGGGCAGGTAGCTCTGAAAACTCCATCAAAAACAGCTTTACAGGGCTGCAATAAAGTGCTTTTTGTGTCTCAGGTTGGAGCTTTTGGGTTCTGTGGGTTCATTTTTGTTTGCCCGTTCTTTAGGGAGAGTCACAGTTTGATATCCTGAGTGAGGAGTGAAGCCTCCCAGGCACACAAAACTTCCCAAAGCCTCCACGGGGATGATCCAGGCTCTCCCAGATCCCAGAGCCTCCTTTCCCAAGCAAATCAATCCCCAGCAATAAATGCAGGAGGGAAGGTTTGGGTTGGATCCTGCAGGATTTCACCTCCCGGGTCAGCTTTAGGCACTAATAAAAACAAAACAAAACAAAACAAAACAAAACAAACAAACAAACAAAAAACCCCAAACCAACACTTCTTAGAGGAGATTTTACCCAAAACCAGAATGGACAGGGTGTAAAATGCTGCTGAAAATAGTTTTTAAGATAAATTTGGCAAAGGAAAAAATCCCAAACCTGGAGGAGCCTTCAGAGGATTCTTGTCAGGAGGAAGTTCTCCAAGGCTATTTAAAATGATCCAGTATCTGCTGGCTTTTCAATGCTAATGGTCCCAGGAATAGCTGATCTTAAACACTGTCTGGGAAATGCTTTTGATATAACAAGACAAGAAAGGTTTCAAGATGTTACTGCAAAATTCATGCGTGTTTTTGAGGCACAGGCAAAAATAAGAGTCAATTTAAAAATACCCTGGTTTTCTTAGCAAGAAAACAGTTCCTGGCAGGGAACTGCAGTGAAAACTCTCCCTCCATGGGGAGGAACACAGAAACCCAGAAAAGTCAGGACTCAAAATGCTCATACTGGGATTTATCTCTGCTCTGGGGCTAAGAAATCACAGAACATGGGCTCAATGAGGTTTCTAGGCCACGCTCTCATCCGCACAAAGGCTGCCTAAAAAAGGAGATTTGTGCTGCTCCCCTGCAGCAGGGGAACCCCCAGCTCCTGCTGGGCACTGCACACACCTCCAGCAAAAAAATTTAGGGAACTGGAGCCACTGAGGCACCTGGGGGACTGAATTCCCTTGGCAAAGAAGCTGAGCATGTGGGTACAAATTATCAAAGGAAGGATGCCCCATTCTGCTTCCAAAAAAAAAAAAAAAGAAAAAGACTTTAAAAGACAAAATAATTGCAGGGCTTGGGATTTTCCTACCTCTTGCAAGAAGGGCCGTGGGGAAATGCACGTGGCACTGAAGGGAGTGAAAAATTCACCCTCAGCTGCCAGGAGTTCATCAGGAGCCACTGCAGCAAACGCTGCTGCATTTGTTGCTCTGCTTTCATTTGGTTTTCCCAGCAACGCCAGCGCTGGGTGTCAGAGCCAGTGGGGCATGGAAACCACCAAAGAGTGAGAGAAAAGCAGAACGTGTTCCCCCAGAGGGGCTGCTGAAGGAAGGGAGAGCAGGGACGGGTGAGGAGGGCGAGATTCAGCCCCTGATGTCCCTGTGCTCCTCGTGTCCCACCCCAAAAGCTGCTGTCCCTGCAGAAGCCACAATATTCCTGAGCACTGAGCCACAAAAGGGAGACAAAGGCTCAGGGTGGGAGCGAGGTCATGCAGGAATTGCGTGTCAGAGCAAGGGGCTGGGGGAAAGCACATTTCCCAGCCCGGCTGCAATCCTCTCCTGCCTGCTCCTCTCCCCAGCAGTGAGTGAACCCCACAAACCTGCCCAGACCTCACCTCGTTCCCCTCCTCTCCAGCTCCTCAGTTGGCTCTGCCCCTTTGATCTCCTGCCCAGAGCGTGTGAGAAGAGCAAAAATCCCCAAACCAGCAGCGTTTGCTGCTCTCAGAGGAACGTTCCAGAAGCAGCTGAGCTGGAATCCGTGCGGCAGGGATGTGAGTGATGCACGGCAGCGCAGGGAGAGAGCCAGCCCTGCCTGCCCAAAAATCCCCCCCCAGCCTCTCTCAGAGCCCCCCCAGGCTCCTTCCACCCCTCGGCACCCAGCAAATCCTTGGCTGCAGCTGCCGGAGCTGCTGAGGTGGGCGGGTTGCCAGCTGCAGGGCCAGCAGCACCTCTGGATGCTCGGGAGCACCTCTGGAGCTGCACATCTGTGCGGGGAGCAGGGCGGAGGGCAGCACAGCGCTGCCTGGGCAGGGATTGCCATCTGCTGGCACCGAGGGGAAGCCCGGAGCCCTGCCCGACCCTGGAGCGAGGGGAGCCCATGGAACCATCGGGAGGTTCGAGCTGGAAGTGCTTGTCAGGGATGCCAAAGGACCGTCACAGCCGTATCCCCCCGAAGCTGAGGGAGAAATCCTTTGCTGGGAGGGGGCTGAGCACTGGAACACCACCAGAACCGCTCCCTGCCCTGTGCCCTGCGCCTCCCTGGGCTCCCCTCCCAGCAAACCCGGAGCTGTGCCTGACCCCAGGGACCTGGCAGCCCCGGGGTGTCACCCTGGCAGCCCCGGGGTGTCACCCAGGCATCCTCAGGATGTCACCCTGGCAGCCCCATAATGTCACCCAGGCATCCCTGGGGTGTCATCCTGGAAACCCCGGGATGTCACCGAAGAATCCTCAGGATGTCACCCAGCCATCCCCAGGATGTCACCCTGGCATTCTCGGGATCTCACCCTGGCATCCTCAGGATGTCACCCAGCCATCCCCGGGGTGTCACCTAGGTATCTCTGGGATGTCGCCCTGGCAGCCCCAGGGGTGTCACCCAGGCATCCTCAGGATGTCACCCTGGCAGCCCCATAATGTCACCCAGGCATCCCTGGGGTGTCATCCTGGAAACCCCGGGATGTCACCGAAGAATCCTCAGGATGTCACCCAGGCAGCCTCAGGATGTCACCCAGGCATCTCTGGGATGTCACCCTGGCATCCCCGGGTGTCACCCAGGCATCCTCAGGATGTCACCCAGGCATCCCGGGATGCCACCTGGCGAGCAGTTGCCACAGAGACCCTCTGGCGATGCCCCAGGGACAGTGGCAACGCTGTCGTTCATTGAAGGCATTAAGGACAATTAGATTTCATTAAACCGGGTTTGCTGAGGTCGGCACCAAGCAGACAAAGCAGATCCTTGCCCCACAGAATAACGGGATCTGCTCCTCGTGATGGACGTGGGGTTCAGAGGAGGGTCCTCGGGAAAAATAAACCGCGTTACCAACCAGGCGCGAGCAGCAAATCCCATTCTGCGGCAGGGGGATTCATCTCCCGCTCGTCTGAAAGAAAGCAAACAAACCCACGGGCTGCTCATGCACTTCGCGCAGGGCAGGGGCCGCAGGCTGGGCAGGAGGGAGGAGCTGCAGACAAAAAACGCTCCGGTGGCCGCGAGCGGAGGTGGCACGGCCAGGAGTTCCCAAAGAGCAGGAAATCCATCTGGCCTTTCTTTATCAGCCGGAGGGGCCGGGCTTTGGAGGTGCCCTCCAGCTCAGCAAGCCCTTAACACACCCAGACTGAAGGCAGCACTACGTAAATTCTGCTTTTGCATCTCTAAATATTCATCATTCCGCGCCAACGCCAGGCTGGAGGACCCAGCGCAGCGATTCTAACCCTGCCCATCCCTGCCCTGCTTTGAGCTGGGTTTAACTGCAGCGTGTCCTTGCAGGAGCTGTGGTGATGGACTTTGTGCCATGGTCACTTTAAGGGGTCATTTTTGGTGGCTCCAACCTCACCAGGGATGTTTTCCCCCACTGAGGATATTCCCCCACCCCTGTGATGCCACCAGAGCAGGAATCCAAGGGTCCAGCCCCAGCCTGAGATGGTCTAAACTGGAATTTAATTAGGTCACTCCCCGGATACATTAAGCACAGATGTCCAGATTCAGGAGATTACAGATTTATTGGGCATTGATTAAATGAAAAAAAAAAAAAAAATCAAATAAGAGTCACAGCTGAGTGCTGCAGCCATGTGCCAGCTCTCCCTGAGGGCAGCTGGAGCAGGCTATAATTAATATTACACAGTCCTGACAGGCAAGATAAAAGCTCTGGCCAGGCCAGGGTGTAATTTAGGATCTATTTATTCTCCAGCAGAATTTATTAACTCGAGCAAACCCAGCACAGGCAGATTTGTGGCTGATCTCCCTGCAAAGGGTGTCAGGAGCTCTCTGCACGTGCTCTTCTCCTTCCCTAAATGTGGCAAAAAGCTCTGCCACCAGCACAGCTGAAAATCCAGGGAGACCTTCCCAAGGACGGATCCCATCCCTCCCTGGCAGGAAAGGAGGAGCTCCAGGAGGAGCAGGAAATCGCTGCCTTGTCCCCACCCAGGCACTCCTGGGCACTCTCCCTGCTCCCCTGCACGTTTGGGACCAGTATTGTATGTTAGATTATTATTATTTTATTAATTATATATTATATTATATTGTATTATATTGTATTATATTGTATTATATTATATTACATTATATTACATCATATCATATCATATCATATCATATCACATCATATCACATCACACCATATTATATTATATTATATTATATTATATTATATTATATTATATTATATTATATTATATTATATTATATTATATTATATTATATTATATTATATTATATTATATTATATATTACATTATATTACATTACATTACATTACATTACATTACATTACATTATATGATATGATATTATTACATTATTACATTACAATACATTATTACACTACATTATATTACATTACATTATATTACATTAATTCATTGCATTATTAGTAATAGTATTTTAAATTTTCATTTTATTATTGAAATTATTTTAATTCATATTTTTATTTTTCTTTTATTAATATTTTTATTTTCAATATTTATTATTTTAATTAATTTTATTTTTTTTATTTTTAGTAAATTTTTTTTTCTGTGCCGTTTGATCAGCCCCTGGCCTCCCAACCACTCTGGTTTAGAGACACAGTGCCCAACATCAATGGCAGACATTGGCACGTTATTGTAACCACGGCACACGGAGTTTTTGGTATAAAATGTGAGCTCTGCCCTGAGGGCAGACAGAATGCCATGGCCGAGCTGCTGGACAGAGCTCAGCAGGGCACAGAGAGAATGTCCTAGAGAAGGGAAAATGAACAACCTTGAGAAGCAAAACCAACGCGTCTGAGCCTCTTTTTGGCTGCGGGGCTGGGAGGAAAACACTTTTTACGATCCTGGGCTCATCTTGACCACAGAACCCCGAGATTTTCTTGCCTTTAGGAGCCTTGAAATCCCAGGAAACGCGGGCGGCGCTGGAGCGGGGCCGTGTTTGAGAGCACTTTACCCCACACTCCCTGCCTTGCTTTCCTCCTGCTCGGGCACCGTTCCTGCTGTCCCCTCCACCCCGCCCTGCGCCATTCATGCAGCATTTCCATAACGAATTGCACGGGCACCGTGGAATTTGTGGCACTGGGGGAAGATTATTAACTAAAGCACCGGATAATTAATACAAATGAACTCGGATCTTGCGGTGGGAGGGTTTCCTTGAGGGTTTACAAAGAGTTTTAAAGATCCGAGGGTTGCCAGGGGTTTGCAATATTTAAGTGTTGCGCGTGTTTGGAGTGAGAATCTGAGGGTGATTTATGCAGGGTGACACCTTGGTCTCAGCTTTCCAACTCATAACCTCTAGAAACCAAATTATAATTATTATACCCTCAGAAAAGGGCCAGAACGAGTGCCAGGGTAGGACAGGCCAGGAGGAAGGCACAGGTTGCCCCTAGGTCAGAGAAAAAGTCACCAAATATTCGACACAGAAGCTGCTGTTACCCAAAACTCGCAAGAAATGAGTTTGCATCTCACAGCAGCTCGGTAATGATCAGTGAAATGGAAACAAATATCAGTGAAATGGAAACAAATAAGTATCTCTACTAAAAAAAACTGCTTTACCTGGAAAATCCTGGGTCAAAGCAATCAGGAGAGAAAACCCAGGACAAGACCAACCCTGCTTCCCTCCAGGGCACGACAGAAATGCAGAAATGCCTTCCGGGGATCAGGATCCAGTACCTGAACCAGGCTGGAGAGCTGAACTGCAGCCTGTCGGGTTGCATTCATGTAATTCTGCGTGTTTGAACAGCTCAGCTCTGAGAAATGGAGCTGTGGTGCCCACACGGGCTCTGCAAACAGCAGCCGCCCTCAGTTTGTCGTTCCTGGATGCTGCAGGGCCAGGGCAGAGGCAGCAGGACGAGCCCAGCCAGCGCCGGAGCTGCTGAGCTGGAGCAAGGGAAACCACAGCAGAGGCACCAGGGCAAGGCTTGGAGCTCTTTCCCTCTTTCCCCTCCATCCTGAGAGAGTTTCAGCTCCATCCGGATTGTTCTTATTCCCCACTGCTGGAAGTCCCAGCTCAGGGAAGGGCTGGGCACGGAAAGAGCAGCCGTGCCCTGGAGGCGCTGGAGGTATTTGGGTAACATTTCACGGAGCTCAGCTCCAGCCCTGCCCCAGAAATGTCACTGCCCCCGGCTCTGCCGGCCCCATCTGCACCGACAGAGTGGGCATTCGTTATGAGACAGGCTCTGTGTCCAAAATATCTGGGGGAGTGCCAGAGGTTTGGTCAAAATCAGTGAGGAGAGCAGGTGTGGAGTTTTCCCCGAATTTTTGGAGCAGTCCTACACGTCTGTCCTTCTCCTGGGGAACTCCTGCTTCCCACACCCCAGTCCTTCTCCTGAAGAGTTCCTTCTCCCCACACCTCTCTCCTTCTCCTGAGGAACTCCTGCTCCCCTCAGCCCTGTCCTCCTGAGGAATTCCTACTCCCCACACCTCTGTCCTTCTCCTGAGGAATTCCTACTCACCACAGCCCTGTCCTTCTCCTGCTCCCCACACCTCTGTCCTTCTCCTAAAATGCTCCTGCTCCCCAAACCTCTGTCCTTCTCCTGAAGAGTTCCTTCTCCCCACACCTCTGTCCTTCTCCTGAGGAACTCCTGCTCCCCACAGCCCTGTCCTCCTGAGGAATTCCTACTCCCCACACCTCTGTCCTTCTCCTGAGGAATTCCTACTCCCCGCACCTCTGTCCTTCTCCTGAAGAGTTCCTTCTCCCCACACCTCTGTCCTTCTCCTGAGGAACTCCTGCTCCCCACAGCCCCATCCCATTCAGCTGCACCAGTGCCACTGGAAGGTCCCCTGTCCCCCATCCCTGCACTGACCTGGCTGCTCCTTGTCTCCCCAGAGCCCCTGGCAGAGGGTGCAGCAGGGCTGGAGCTGCTGCTGCCCCTTCCCCTTGGCAGTCTGCTTTGTCCGTGGCTTCCCTTCTGTTCTCTCCGTGCATGTCAGTGTGAGCAGTTCCCCCATTCCAGGAAATATTTTATTTGCAGTGCCAGCCTGCCTTGGTGGGGGACTGAGGTCCTTGTCACTTTGAAGATCCCAGCTATTTGACTGCTTTGAATTCATTTGTTTAATGAACCTCAGGGGGCCACTGCACTGAAGCATTCCCAAACAAGTTCAGAGCTTTGCAGTTTCTCCACTAATTAGGGACTCCTTTGGGGCTAAACACAAGAGGTTCTGCTGCTGTGTTTGAAGCCGGCAGAAAGCCAAGGCAGGGCTGAATCTCCAGCTCAAGTGAAGCATTTTTAATGCTTTTCCCCCTCCATTTTTTCTTCCCCTCTCCCCAGCGAGTGCAGAGTTGCCAGGCACGAGCACAAATGATCAGGTCAAGGTGCTCTGAGACAGGGGGAAGGGTTTTAGCAAAGCCTGGATAAAGCAGCCCGGTTCTGCAGTGTTTTCCTGCACTTATGCCTCTCCCACAGGCCCTTTCCTCAGTGCCTGGTCACCCACTTGCTGCTAAAGGCTCCTGGAGCTAAAGCTGAGAGCTCAGGTGGCTCTGGAGGAGCTGTCCAGGAACAGCCAAGCTCAGTTCTTGCCAGGCCAGAGCAGGGACCTGCTGCTCAATCCCAGACAGACAGCACAGGCCACACCTTGTGTCCCTTACAGGGGCTTAGGGTGGGAAATCAGGGGGAAAATCCTCCTTTCAAACTGCCTCAAGGATGTGAGAGTCTCACAGCTGAGAGATGCAAGGCAAAATCCACTCGTAGCAACTTTTCCCAATTTTCCCTTCTTTTAATCCATTTTCTCTTTCCTTTCCTTCCTTTGCCTGCCTGGTCCTTGTCCTCCAAGAAGTGAAATGCACATGCCTTGGTTCAAAAAAAAAAAAAAAAAAAAAAAAAATTCATACTCATTAGAAGGAATCAGGAAAGAAATTATTATTTCTTGCAATCCACCACAGCAAATTCATCACTGCTCAGAACTCCCCCAAAGTAAGAAAGGGGCTGCTCAGAATCCACCCTGCGGGGCTCAGGGCACCGAGAGTCCCGCAGAATTAATTGCCAGGCACATTAATTACTCATTAAATAGGAAATCCCCAAATACCATTAGGAAGGGATGATTAAACAGGGTGGATCCACCGTCCTTCCAGCCTGGCTGAAGTCACCTTCCCGGTGCTCGGGTTCAGCAGGACAAATGGGTCACAGCAGGTAAAGAAATGGCCTCAGCAGGGAGCTGGGAACACCTCCCTGGGATAAAGCTGCAGATTCCTCATCCAGGACCACACATCTTGGCTCTGCAGCCAAAAAAAAAGCTAATTTTCCACCTCGGAGTGGGCAGATGGGGCGGCAGCATCAGGCTCTGCTCCCAGCTCTGGGCTCAGCCCATCTGCCCCACCCAGGGCTGCCAGGAAAGGGAACGAGGCAGGAAAACCTCCCAGGTTCTGGAAATTGCTGTGTCCAGGAGGGCAAACCCGGAGCTGGGAACGGGCTCAGGTCCCGGGGGACAAAGCTGGGGTCCAAGGCAGGGGTTTGCTCACACAGAGCAAGGGGACACGAGCGGGATCAGGGGATGGTCCTGGGACTGTTAAACTGGTTCTGCTCCCATCCAGCCCCGCTCCCAGGCTGGAGAGCAACCCCAGGGGGCTGCCCAGCATGGATGCAACCTGGCAGCTCTCACAGGAGGTCACTGCTGGCTCCTCAGAGCCCTCGGGTGCCGGGGCCAGGCTGGAGCAGCCTCGCAGGTGAGCGCAGCCTCCCCGGGCATTGCCCCTCTGCTGCCTCCGCCCGAAGTCTGGGCACCAGCAGGGAAGTTCTTGACCTGGTGGAGGCAGGAAGGGAGCGCAGTGACAGGCGGGGACACTCCTGTCCCCAGCCCTCGGAGCCCCAGCTGCTGATGGAGGAGCAGCCAGGCAAATTCCAGCCCAGCCCCTGCCCTTCCAGAGGGAGCGGAGTTCCTGCCTGCTCCTGGGGACCGGGGGTCGTGTAAATGTAGAGATGTAAATCAGGCAGGAAACGCCTTCCCAGGTGCGCTGGCCGAGCTGGGGGTGCTGAGCCCCGTCCCCAGCGGTGGCAGCAGCCGGGACACCGCCCCTGGCACAGCGGGAAGCTGCTGCCATCTCCTGGGCAGCCCGGCCCCGCCGGGCACCCTTTGCCCCTTCCAGCTGCTTTTCCCAAGGGCTGCTGCTCCCTCCTGTGTTGCCCTGATTTTTAAAAGTGTTTTCTTTTATAGTTCTTTTGAACGTTTTAAAGTTCCCATAAAACTTCTTCAGCCTTCTGATAATGTTTCCATATTTCTACTGGAGCTCTCACGCACTGTCCATGTAAATAATGATTGTTTTGCATTTTTCTTTGTGGGAAGAAAGATTTGATAATGACTGTTGGTTTGAGCAGTGTGGTTGGAGAGGTGGCAATTCCATCCTCCAACCCACTGTCACTTTTGGAACTCTATATATTACAAAGTCAGAAACAAAAGTTTCTCTGTTTCTCTTTTAAACTTACCGAGCTTCTGTGCACTCAGGTCGTGTCCGATAGCGACACTCTTGCCCCCAGTGCCGCTCCCGGCGCCACCTGCCCGGCCTGTGGCAGCTCGGGTGGCACTGAGGCAGATGTCACCTCCCTGGCAGCAGGGCTGTGCCTCAGCATTGCATGACAGAGGCACACAGCGCGTGTGACACGGGGACAGCCGGGCCCGCAGGGCTCTGAACCCAGGCAATCACCTGGGAATCACCTGGCAATCACCTGGGAATCACCTGGGAATCACCTGGGCACCGAGACACCTGAGTAGGCTCCTGTCCCCTCCCCAGGGCTGGGGACACCAGGGATGGAGACACCAGGATTGGAGCTGGAGACACCAGGGATGGAGCTGGGGACACCAGGGATGGAGCTGGGGACACCAGGATTGGATCTAGGCACACCAGGATTGGATTTGGCACACCAGGATTGGATCTAGGCACACCAGGATTGGAGCTGGGCACACCAGGATTGGATCTAGGCACACCAGGATTGGAGCTAGGCACACCAGGATTGGAGCTGGGCACACCAGGATTGGATCTGGGCACACCAGGATTGGAGCTGGGCACACCAGGATTGGATCTGGGCACACCAGGATTGGAGCTGGGCACACCAGGGCTCCATCCCAGGGCTGGGTTCACCAGGGATCCATCCCAGGCTTGGGGACACCAAGATTGGAGCTGGGCACACCAGGATTGGAGCTAGGCACACCAGGGCTCCATCCCAGGGCTGGGACAGGGGCAGTGCAGCACAGGCACCAGCACAGCCAGCCTGGGGTTTGTCCCAGAAAGGCTCTGCAGACACAAGGAGAGAGCAGAGCTCTGCTCCAGCAGGAGCTGTCTGCGTTTGGGGACAGAGCAGGTGCGAGAGGCAGGTGAGCCCAGAGCTCCCAGCTGCCCAGAACGAGCTCCTGGCTGCTGTTTCTCCGGCCTCCTGTGACCAGGGAGCTTCTGGAGGAGCCCAGAGAAGCAGGAGAGGTTCCCTTGTTACGCTGCTCACTTTGGGGAAGAGCCTTTTGGCAAAATCTTTGTCCTTCCTGCCCTCCCCTCCCTGTGGCTTACGAGGGGGCTTTCAGGGCCTCCTCCCTGCAGAGAACAATCCACCTTTTGTCATTCCAGCCTGGACGGAGCCCTGCCGGGGCTGACAGGCTGGGATAAACCCTCAGAGCCGAAGATTGTCCCTGCTGCCTGTGGGAAATCCCAGGCAGAGCTGGCAGGGGAGCCGTGCTGAGGCGTTTCCCTGCAGCAAACCCGGCACACCGGGCACTGGCAGCCCCCGTGTCGCCTCTTGATGCAAAATCCATTCCACACCTCATTTGCAGCTCCAGCGAGCCACAGGGCCCTGCTGCCCTCTCTGTTCTCCCTCCTGGCTGGAGGCAGGGATGGGGTGGAATTCTGGAGCTGAGGACACTGCAGGGACAGGCTGCCAAGCCCTGAGCCCGTCCCAGCTCTGGGAACTCACCCCACACCTCCAGCAGGACAAGGAATCTTTTCAAGCCAGCTCAGCAGTTCAAGCAGCAAAAAAAAAAAAAAAACCTTCATCCCCACATTTACAAAGCACAATATTTGCAAAACAGGCCAGTAAACCTCAACTGTTCTTCTCGCAAGGCAAATAACCCCATAAACCCTGCCGAGGAGCTCAGAGCAAACACTGCTCTCCGTGCCCGGGGCTGGGCAGAGTCCACCCTGTGCCAGGCAGGGCCGGCAGCCCGGGCAGAGGAGGGGAGGGAAGGGGAGAGGATGCCCCGATGTGCAGGGTGCTTGCAGCCCAGCCCAGCCCAGCTCAGAGCTGGTTCCAGCACCAGGAAATGGAGCAGAGAGAGCTCCCTGTCCCTGCCTTCCCCAGCACCCTGCCCTGCCCTCCCCTCTGCCCGAGCCAGGCACAGCTCCCTGTGCTTCACATTTCCATGCTCCCGAGCAGGTGCTGGTGCAGTTGTTCATCCTGTTTTATTCCCTGTCACTGCTGCATTTTGCCCAAAAAGCCCCCCCTTCCCTGGCTGTCCCTGCGTGGTGAGCGCAGGTAGGAGGAGGTTTGGCTTTCCTGCCTTCTGCCCTTCCCTGGATTATTCCCGGTGTGCTGCAGGGTTCCAGCTCTGCTCCCGGAGCACAGCCCCAGGCTCCAAGTGCTGCTCTTTGCTGGGGACTCCGGGAATATCCATTTAACTCGTTCCTCTCTCAGATCTGCCCAGCACTGGTGCCAGGCGAGCTGATACCTGTGGCAGGCACATTTCTCTCTCTCTCTCAGGATTTTAGAGCAGCACAGAGAGAAGAAAGATAATTTCTATTTCTGCTCCTTGTTTTTCCCATGTGGAATGTGTTTGGAGAATTGTTTACCTGGGGTGATTGCTGGGTTGGATTCTGGTGAGGATTGTTTGAGCCTGGTGGCCAACCCAATCCACTCTCAGAGAGGGTCACGAGTTGTGAGTTAGATTTGCTAGTTAGAACAAGTAGGTTTGTAGCTTTAGTATCTCCTTTAAATAGTAAATAAATGTATTATAGCAGAGTTCTAATAAAGAAATCATTCAGCCTTTTGAGCTGGAGTCAGACATCAGCATTTCCTCCCACCGGGTTCGCCTGCGTTTACAATAGACACCTCCTGTCTGTTTGCCAAGAGGGAGCAAAACCCCGAGTCATCCCATCTGGTGCAAGGCTGGCCGTGTGGGTGGCAGCAGGGAAACACCCCTGCAGCCTTTCCAAGCTGAGGATCAGATGCTGGAAATGCATTTCCAGCCCTGAGGATCAGAGCTGGGGCTGCTGCCCTTGCCCCAGAGCCTCTGCTCTGGCTCCTACAGCCAGCCTGGAGCTGTCAGCCCGGCTGGGGTCACATCCTGCAGTCCCCTCCCCAGGGCTGCTCCTGCCCCAGCCAGAGCAGCCACGGGCCCTGCGGGGCTCCTGCTGCTCCGTGGATGCTGCTCTGAGCAGGCTCAGCCCTGTCGGCTCCTCCCCGAACATTTTGGGCGCTCGAGAAGCTCAGGTCTCTCTGTAACCCACAAATCTCCCACAGAAGTTTCTGTTTCCTGCCCTTCCTCCACTGGACTTCACACCCATTGCACTGGCTTTGTTTCACGGGCTTATCCCTGGCTGAATTAACGATTGTGCAGTCACCTTTAGGGATAAAAATATTAATTTTACTGTCTCCCAGAGCTCTCTGGCTGTATCCTCTCCCCAAGGCAGGGCTCAGCTCCCACAGAACATCAACCTCTTCAAGAACCAACAAAACTGAAAAGCCTCCAGAGCGCAGCTCCTGTAACAAAAATTGTCACTTCCAGCACCCCTTACAAGGCTCTCCTCAGCCCTGGGGAGGTTTTTGTAGCACTCCCATCCTGCCTTTTCTCTCCCAGATGGAATTCTCTGGGAGAGGACAGAGCACAGGTGGTTCCAGCCCTGTCCCAGTGACACCCCACTGAGTCACCCCCACCACCCAGAGGATGGCACCGAGCTTTGGCAAGGAGAATTCACGTGAAACTGCCCGGGGCAAACAGCACACGGGGGAAGCTGGGCTTGCAAAACCCTCTGCTCCCATTCCCACTTCGTTTCCCCGTTCCATGTGCTCTCACACTGCTGACGTGCTGGGGCTCCCAGGAAAGGCTTTGCAGCAGCTGGGAACAGCAGCTCCCATTGCCAAGGAGCTGCAGCCTTTGAGGAGCTCTCCCTCTCAGCCTGGGCTGGCCCCGGGCAGCAGGGGAGCCCCAGGCACTGCCCAGGGAAGCTCCCAGAAGGGCAGAAAAGAAGATAAAAACCACACGGAAATGAGGCTCTGCAGGAGAATTTGATTCTGTGAATTCAGCAGACCAGAAAATCTCTTTTTTTTTTTTTTTGCCCGCACTCCCTGCCTTGGGGCCAAATTCACCTCCAACCAATGCAGCAACACTGGACATTTCCAACACATTCTCCTTTTCCCTGGCACCTTTCTTGCTGCTCTCTTTGCCCTGAACTCCCCTATTCCATTCCTCCTTTTTCTCCCACTTCTGTTCAACTTTCATTGGAAGCATTTTACACAACAACTCTCCAGAGCTGCAGCCCACTGGGTGAGGAGCTGGGGCACGGGGAGATGAGCCCAGGGAAGAAAACCCAAACTCCCACTCAGGCAGCACGAGTGACTCAGCAGGGCCAGGGAGGAGGAGGAGGATGGAGTGAGCTTGGCAAAACCACAGCATGAGAGCATCAGGAACACCAGCGAGGATTTTCCCCTTCTCCAGGGGAGGAGCAGAGTGGATATTAGGGGAAAAAAAAAAAAAAAATCAGAGAAAAGTGTGGTCAGGCATTGGAATAAGCTGCCAGGGAGGAAGTGGAGTCAGTGGATGTGAGTGAGGGGTGTCCTTTAGAGGCTCTCCACAATCCTGGGGTTCTGTGATCTGCGGGGCAGAAAGAGAGGCCATTCCCTTCTCTTTTTTGGGGGGGAGATCCAGCTCATTTGGGAGCGCCTGTGTTGCTCATTTTGACTGCTGGAAACAGCCACCCTCAGTGGAGCAGGATCTGGAGCCATCCCCATCCAGGGACGCTGATTCAGGATCATCACCTCTAATTACTGGGTGTCTCACACGCCGGGTTTCGCTCTTTCTCCTTTCCCAAGGAGGTGGAAGGTGAGCAGGAGGAATCCCACCTGTTTCAGGGACAGAGAAGTGCTGTCCTTGTCCCCAGCACTGATCCCACAGCGCTGCCCCAACAGCTCAGGGGGCACTTGCAAAATCAGCCTCAAAATCAGCTTCAAAATCAGCTTAGAAATCAGCCTTGAAATATTTCAAAATCAGCTTAGAAATCAGCATCAAAATCAGCCTCAAAATCAGCCTTGAAATCAGCCTTGAATTACTTCAAAATCAACATCAAAATCAGCCTCGAAATCAACCTTGAAATACTTCAGGCCAAAATCAGCCAAGGGCCTGAGGGGGAAGTGGGGAAAAATCCAGGAAGGAGGGGAGAGACAAACTCGAGCTGTTTTCCTCTGTTATTTGAGGTGTTCAGCCAAAATTACTGGAGAGGAATCACATCAGGGATGTGTCCCCAGCAAGAAAATGTTGTGTTCACCAGTGAGGGGCTGTGAAAGAGGCTTAGGAGAGGCCAGCCCTCCACAGGTTCTTGGAACAGAGAGAGCTTCATGATCCAGCTCTTTCCAAGCAGGATCAGAAGCTGAATTTGAGCATTTTCACAAGGATGTTCCCTGTTTTCACATTTTCTAGAACTTCAAGGAAAGCCTGGACCAGAGCTGGGAGCAAGACTGGAGGCTCCTCCACATTTCCAGGGTTTCTGCAAGAGGTCACAGGACTGGTCACCACTCCAAGGGACACAGACATGCACAGACCTTGGCGTCCAGCCCACGGATTCCTCAGGGATGTCCCCACTGCCCATCTGAACCCCTTCAACGGGGCTCACCCCTTGTTTTTCCCCACTTCTCTCCAAGGCTGGGCAGGTAGGAGGAAGCGTCTCTATCAGTGAAACCTCCAGGGGGGTGTGGACGCGTGAGCTGGACGGGGAGGAGGAAATATTTGCATTTACCTCATCAAACCCCGGGTATAAAAGGGGCTGGGAAGGCGTGAGGCTTCCTCACTTCCCAGGGGCAGGTGGGTGAGGAGGAGGAGGAGGAGGAGGCACCAAAGGGGGTCATGGCAGCTTTCCTCCTCTTGGCACCACTGCTCCTGCTGGGGACAGTGGCTGGCCAAGCAGACACAGAGATGGAAGAGTGCTTTTGGCTCAGGAATGTGACCGAAGGGAATTTCTCTGTGGCAACAACACCTGAGACCTACCAGGCCAACACAACCTACCTGGGTAAGCCAGCCCTGCCTGCACCTCAGACTCCCCCTGCACAGAAATCTCCATCCCTGACTCAGCTGCTCTCCTGCCTCCTGTGCTGCTCCCAGATCTGCTTCCACTGCGACATTCTTTTTCTACTTCAATTCTTTTTAATTTCAGGCAGCTGAAAAACGGCGCTGTTGTTGCCTCTTTGTTCCTATTTCATGTTCCCCTCCACAGCTCAATCCCAAATTCTCTTTCAGGATGATTTTTTTCCCCTTTATCTTTTTGCCTGAACTTGCACAGAAGGAGCCGAAAAGACAGAACTTGGGGAAGCTGTTTTGTGGTTTGGTTCCCTCCCCTCCTCTCAGACACTTTGCCTTTCTCAGGGGCTGCACAGACAAAGGGGAAGAGGTAACTTTGGTGCTGACAAACGTTCAGCACCCGTGGTAGGAAATGGATTTCACTGCCGCAGAAGGATGTGGCAAACTGCAGCCTGACCCTGCCAGCAAATCTCCCTCTGCCCTGAGGCCCAGCAAAACCTAAAATGCTGAGGAAACAGTGGAGGAGAGACATCCTGATCCCCTCCTGCAGGGGAGGAGGTGGGAACCACATGGATTCCCTCAGATCTCACCAAGCAGCACCCACAGCAGGCGGTTGTGTTGCTTTTTTTTTTTTTTTTTTTTTTTTTTTCATTTGCTCACTGCTGTTATTTCAATTTTTTGGGGCACTGAATTGAGGTTTGATGGCAGCTCCTGCCTCACATCAGCTCCTGGAGGTTCTGACGCTCTTGACAGCTTTGGTTTGAAGCAGGGCTGGCCCGGGGGGGTGCTGAAGGCTGAGAGGGACGTGGCAGGACACTCACGGGGACCTGGGTGCCACCAGGGCTGGCCAACAGCTCCTCCGTGCCCCGCCTGACCACGGTCCAGCTCCGGCTCGGGAGAAGAGCCCCGAGAGCCCGGGGGAAGGGCGAGGCACACCCAGCCAGGGCTGAGGGCTGCCCCGAGGCTCCTTTTCCAGCCCTTCCCGTCTGCACAGGGCTCTGCTTTGGCTGCCAGGTGTGGCACCCACGGCAGCAGCGCTGAGCCCGGGCTCTGAGCAGCTCAAGGGCAGGAAAATGGGGGATTTTTTTTGGGTAAAACACCCGCTGCTCAGGCTGCAAGTGCGGCTGTCAGAACGAGTGCCACACAGGGTGTGAGCAAACCCTGAGGGCTCGGGGCCCTGGCAGGACGCGAATGTATATTTGGCAGGAATCTCATTTTGGCAGGAATGTAATTTTGGTAGAAATCTCATTTTGGCAGAAATCTCATTTAGGCAGGAATGCCATTTTGGCAGGAATCTCATTTTTTCAGGAATCTCATTTTGTCAGGAATCTCATTTTGGCAGGAATGTCATTTTGGTAGAAATCTCATTTTGGCAGAAAACTCATTTAGGCAGGAATCTCATTTTGGCAGAAATCTCATTTTGGCAGGAATCTCATTTTGGCAGAAATCTCATTTTTTCAGGAATCTCATTTTGGCAGAAATGCCATTTTGGCAGAAATGCCATTTTGGCAGGAATCTCTTTTTGGCAGGAATCTCATTTTGGCAGAAATCTCTTTTTGGCAGGAATCTCATTTTGGCAGGAATCTCTTTTTGGCAGGAATCTCATTTTGGCAGAAATCTCATTTTGGCGGGAATCTCATTTAGGCAGGAATCTCATTTTGGCAGGAATCTCATTTTGTCCCACTTGCTCTGCTCCCAGTGACGATAAAGGACGACAGGAACCACAGCAACAGCTCCGGGCAGCTCCTGCTGCAGGCGCTGTCCCCGCAGAACGCCTCGGTGGGGGAGTGGAGGGACGCAGCCACCGGCAGCTGCAGCTCCGTGCTCACAGCCGTGTTGAACATCACCGAGAGCACAGCCCACTGGACATCCCCCGACAGCAGCCTCTCCTCTGTGCAGATCAGGTGAGCATTTGCTCCCTCCGAGCCTCCAGCCGGCCCAGAAGCCACAGCCACCCCCTCCTCCAGAGCAGGGGCTGAGCAAATCCTCCAGAGCCCTCTGGATTTTCTCTCTCCTTTCCCTGTCGCCCTGATTTTTTAAAAGTGTTAAGTTTTCTTTTGTAGTTCTTTTGAAAGTTTTAAAGTTCTCATAAAACTCCTTCAGCCTTCTGATGTTTCCATATTTCTAGTGGAGTTGTCACGCACTGTCCATGTAAATAATGATTGTTTTGCATTTTTCTTTGTGGGAGGAGAGAATGGATGGACTGTTGGTTTGACCAGTGTGGTTGGAGAGGTGGCAATTCCATCCTCCAATCCATGGTCACTTTTAAAATTCTATAAATACCAGATGTTCGAATAAAACTCTCTCTTTTTCTCCTTTGAACTTACCAAGCTTCTGTGTGCTCATTTCCTGTCCAATAGCAACATTTCCCTTTTCCTTTTCCTTCACCAAGGAAAACGTTGCTGCCAAAAGCCACCCCAGGGCTGCTGTGGGAGTTTGGAGATGCTCCCAGCAGTAGAAATGCAGATTAATTCCATGGAAATGGCCCAGCTGAGCACTTCCACAAGTGCCAGTGGGAGATGTTTGTCCAAGGGGAGCAGAGCCTTCAGCCTGATCCCCAGAGAGGAAGGACAGCCCAGCTCCTGCCAGGACTGCTTCCAGTTACAGGGAGCAGATGGTTCCCAGTTAATTGCCACCCATCCCCAGCCCAGCCCAGCAGCCAAAATGTGGTGGAGAAACAATTTCAGATGTTAAAAATACTCCCCCCCCAAAAAAAAAAAAAGCTCAGTGTGGCTGGAGGGCAGCATAAGCGAGCTCAGGATGGCTCCAAAATTCCTGTCTCTTCATCTGCTTTCAACGTCCCCTTTCCATCCCCACTGGGACACTCAGCTTCTCTCCTTTGAACTCGTCCTCCTCTCTCTTCCCTCCTCCCACAGGGTCTATCTCATCCTCCCTGATAACACCACTGAGCTCAAGACTTGGACGCTGAGCAGAGGTAAAGAATCTTCATTTCAGCACCTGGGGAAGGACACACCAAGCAGGGGCTTCACTCGTGCTCTGGGCTTTGGGGCCAGGGCAAAGAGGGATTCGGGGTGCCTGGAGCTGAAGGATATCCCGTAACTCCAGCAGTCAGGCAAAGACAGAGGGCTTTCAGCTTAGAACTCCAACTTAAAACCTCTCCAAGCTCCCCTTCTGCTTTAAGGGATGTGGAACAGCTACAGACCAGAGGCCAGGCTTATTTATTTCTGCAGGGACTGGCAGAGGAATGGCCTGGGAGCTGTGGCTTTGCTGTCAGGGAGCGTTTCTGGCCCTCCAGCCCAGGGGGTGATGATGCTGCTGCTCTGATGGACTCGGCCATCCCCCTCCTCCACAGAGGCTTTGACCCCTCATTCCTGTGAAATCAGAGCTGCAGCCCCCTGGAGAAGCTCTCAGCTGCTCCTTTGGATTTGTAATCACTTTTTTTCTTTTTTTTTTTTTTTTTTTCCATTTCAGGGCCAGAAAGCACCACGGTGCCCCCCAGCACCACGGTGCCCCCCAGCACCACGTCAACCCCCAGCACCACTGCCAGCTCGGGGAGCAGGGCTCAGGGCAGCTCCTGGCTCCTGGCTGCCCTGCTGCTGCTGCTCACAGGCAGCCTGCTCTCCTAGAGGGGCCCCAGCTGCGCTGCCCCTTCTCCTCCCCAGGAAAGAGAGAGGGGGGCTGAGCTGATTTACTCAGGAAAGCTGTTCCTTGGGGTGCCTTAGGGTGATAAATGCACTTCCACAGTAAATGATGAAGGTTTGTGTGGCCGCCGAGCTGATCCTCCCCTGCTGCCCTCGCCCACACCCTCAGCAAAAGGAGATATTCCCCAGCAAAAGGAAATATTCCTCAGCAAAAGGAAATATTCCCCAGGAAAAGGAAATATTCCCCAGGAAAAGGAAATATTCCCCAGCAAAAGGAAATATTCCCCAGGAAAGGAAATATTCGCCAGGAAAGGAAATATTCCCCAGGAAAGGAAATATTCGCCAGGAAAGGAAATACCCTCAGCAAAAGGAAATATTCCCCAGTAAAAGTAAATATTCCCCAGGAAAGGAAATATTCCCCAGCAAAAGGAAATATTCCTCAGCAAAAGGAAATATTCCCCAGTAAAAGGAAATATTCCCCAGCAAAAGGAAATATTCCCCAGGAAAGGAAATATTCCCCAGGAAAGGAAATATTCCCCAGCAAAAGGAAATATTCTCCAGTAAAAGGAAATATTCCCCAGCAAAAGGAATATTCCCCAGCAAAAGGAAATATTCCCCAGCAAAAGGAAATATTCTCCAGTAAAAGGAAATATTCCCCAGGAAAAGGAAATATTCCCCAGCAAAAGGAAATATTCTCCAGTAAAAGGAAATATTCTCCAGTAAAAGGAAATATTCCCCAGCAAAAGGAAATATTCCCCAGGAAAGGAAATATTCCCCAGCAAAAGGAAATATTCTCCAGTAAAAGGAAATATTCCCCAGCAAAAGGAAATATTCCCCAGGAAAAGGAAATATTTGCCAGGAAAGGAAATATTCCCCAGCAAAAGGAAATATTCCCCAGGAAAAGGAAATATTTGCCAGGAAAGGAAATATTCCCCAGCAAAAGGAAATATTCCCCAGGAAAGGAAATATTCCCCAGCAAAAGGAAATATTCCCCAGCAAAAGGAAATATTCTCCAGTAAAAGGAAATATTCCCCAGGAAAAGGAAATATTTGCCAGGAAAGGAAATATTCCCCAGCAAAAGGAAATATTCCCCAGGAAAGGAAATATTCCCCAGCAAAAGGAAATATTCCCCAGCAAAAGGAAATATTCTCCAGTAAAAAGAAATATTCTCCAGTAAAAGGAAATATTCCCCAGCAAAAGGAATATTCCTCAGCAAAAGGAAATATTCCCCAGCAAAAGGAAATATTCCTTAGCAAAAGGAAATATTCCCCAGCAAAAGGAAATATTCCCCAGGAAAGGAAATATTCCTCAGCAAAAGGAAATATTCCCCAGCAAAAGGAAATATTCTCCAGTAAAAGGAAATATTCCCCAGCAAAAAGAAATATTCCCCAGCAAAAGGAAATATTCCCCAGGAAAGGAAATATTCCCCAGCAAAAGGAAATATTCCCCAGCAGAGATCCCTCTGCCCTGGCTTTCCAGACACAAAAACGGGTGAGCAGGGCCCGTGTAGCACGGGACACTCGTGAATCCATGATTTCCTCATCGCCTGGGATTCTGTGAAGCACAAAACACCTGAAGAGAGGAGAACTGAGGATTCCTCCTCCTCCTCCTCCTCCTCCTCCTCCTCTCGGGGCAGCAGAGCTGCTGAGAAGCTCCGGGAGGGCTCTGGGTTTGCCTCCTCATCCCCTGCTGGCCCAGCCCCAGAGCTCAGGGAGCAGAGCTGAGCCTGGGAAGGGAAATCCTGCTCAAAATCCACCGGAGCCCCGCCAGGGCAAGCCCAGGGAAACCGAGGCACTGCTCCAGGGGGAGCAGGAGAGGCTGAGAGCCCCCACACCAAGCCCTAGAATTTCTGCTCCATGTCGTTATTTGGGCCAAAATCCCCTCAATTCTGTTCTTGCAGCAGATGACAAAGTTTCTCTTTGTTTTCCCTCTATTATTTTTTTTTTCCTGGAAAGGCAAGGTGGGCATTTTCTGTTCTTTTTTTCTTTTTTTTTTTTTTAAATCAACAGCTGATTTTGCTGTAGGGCAAGATAATCCTGTGGGCCAATGGATGTCTTGATTTTATTGTTGTTTGTATTTTTATATGGGCAAAACGTTTATTTAGACACTTCCCAACTTGTGGGAAGCAATTTTTTTTTCCTTAAGCCAATCTAAATAAAATAAGGAATTAAAATTGGTTCTTGCACCTCCCATTATTTCCTGGCTTTGTTGTGATGTGGTTTTTTTTGGGGGGGCGGGGGGGGTGTTGAAATGATTCTGAAATATTTGGCTTTGATCCCACAGTTGAGCATAAAGGAACAAATAAATAAATAGAGGTGATGCCTGAGCTCTGCAATCCTGCAAAAAACCCAGAGGTTTTTTTTTGGGGGAAGGGTCAGGAACAGATCCCTGCCCCTTAAATCCTCCTGTGTTTCACCACAGCAATATTTCAGATCTAAAAAAGATCTTTAAACTTCCCCTCCCAGCCCAGAGCTGGCCAAATCCTTTCATTTCTGCTGAATAAATCCTAATTCCCAAGTGACTGAAGTGCCTGGCAATAAAGGAGCCTGAAAATTTAACACAGGAGCTGAGCACCACAAGAAAAAAACAATTGTCCCTGCCCATTTATATTTCTCAGGAATTCAGACAAAAATTGTCCCTGCCCATTTATATTTCTCAGGAATTCAGACAAAAATTGTCCCTGCCCATTTATATTTCTCAGGAATTCAGAAGAAAATTGTCCCTGCCCATTTATATTTCCCAGGAATTCAGATAAAAATTGTCCCTGCCCATTTACATTTCTCAGGCACTCAGATATCAGGTCTAAAAGGGAAATATTTTTTAAAAATTCCATCCGAATTGTCTGAAATATTATGCCTAAAAGTTGACAGTTGTGATTAAACAGCTGCTAAGACTGGTTTGGCTTTCAGGCTGAGCTTTCACTCAATTCTTGTTTGTTCAAATGGTACAAAAGCCACGGTTTGCCTCAAAAAATAAAGGCAATTCTCCCTCCCGTGCCCTCACAGTGTAAATTCCACTTGTTTCATCCTAATTTCCACTTCTTTCCCTGTTTCCTGATGCGCTGTGGAGGGCTTGGGCTGGAAAGGCAGAATTCCCCAGCACAATTTCACAGGTGAAATTTGACCCTGCAGTGCTGCAGTCATGGAATGTTCTCGCAGAATTTCGGAGAAATGACTTTTTTAGTGCCCAGCCATTAAAACTGGCATCTGTTTAGCAGGCAGGGTAATTAGCAGAGTTAGGGACGTGCTTTATCAGTGCACAACACACAATAAAATCCTAATTAGTGCTGGAAATTACTGCTCAACTCCAGTCTCTTTGTTGATCCATCTATTTCCTAAGATTACAGCCTTGGACAATAAATATGAAATTGCATTTAAATATCCCCATGGCACCTCCCATGTCCCAGATTACCCCACGTGGCTCCTGCTGCTTTGTCCCATCCACGAGCCTCACCAACGGCATTTTCATTAATTCTTACTCTACTGAGCAGCAAAAATGAACATTTCCTTTTACACCCTGTCTGTTTTTCCTAGAAGATCAGGAAAACATTTTTTAAAAAAAAAAAAAAAAAAAGCGCTAAAAACTAAATTCACAAAAAAAAAAAAAAAAGCTAAAAACTTAAATTTCACAGAAACAACCGGGCAGAACTCTGCCTACAGAGGCAGAGAAGGGGCTCTAAGGATGTCCCAGATGAGCTCTGAGGCCAAACTCCTCACCCCCATGTGGGAAACCCTCAGCTAACCGTGAGCAGAAAGCTGTTCCTGGCAGTGCTGAGCTCTTAAAACATTGATTAATCATGAACACGGTGATTGCAGCTGCATAAAGCCCTGTTAAAACTTGTCCCATCCTTCCAGTGACTTCCTGCAATCCCTGAAGTTTTAATTGCGTTGCCATCTCACCCCAAGCAAGTCAGCAGAACAGCCCCAACCTTTTGGATTAGAGATGGTTTCTCACTGAAACATCTCCCTGTGGGTGTCACAGGAGGGATTCTGGGGACAACACGACATTTAGGGTTAAATTTGCTCCATTTCCATCCCCACCAAAACCCCAGAGCTGCAGAGTGAGACGGGGTTTTAGCCCCGGGTCTCTTCTTGGCTGCATTCCTGGTGGAAACATCGCTGAGTCTCCTCTCTCAGCAGGGACAGGGAGAGCCAGGGGACACCTGCAGACCTGGGGCACAAACATTTGGCCCAGAGGTGCCTTGGACTGGCACAGAGTTGTTCAATCCTCTGCCACATTCACTGAATTTCTAGGTACATTTTCAGGCACAGAGTTGTTCAATCCTCTGCCACATTCACTGAATTTCTAGGTAGATTTTCAGGCACAGAGTTGTTCAATCCTCTGCCACATTCATTGAATTTTTAGGCACGTTTACAGGCACAGAGATGTTCAATCCTTTGCCACAATTTCTAGGTACGTTTTCAGGCACAGAGTTGTTCAATCCTTTGCCACATTCACTGAATTTTTAGGCACATTTTCAGGCACAGAGTTGTTCAATCCTCTGCCACATTCACTGAATTTCTAGGTAGATTTTCAAGCACAGAGTTGCTCAATCCTCTGCCACAATTTCTAGGTAGATTTTCAGGCACAGAGTTGTTCAATCCTCTGCCACATTCACTGAATTTTTAGGCACGTTTACAGGCACAGAGTTGTTCAATCCTTTGCCACATTCACTGAATTTCCAGGCACGTTTACGAGCAGAAATTGAGTTTTCCACACCACTGTACAAACAATTCCAGGGGAAAAGCCACAAAATGTCCCTGAAACTGCCCAGCCCCAGCTGTTATCCTCGTTTTTCAGACTTCCATGCTCTGTTTCCACTTGGTCTCCCCGCTGCACAGGGTAATTAATGAGTGGCAATTAGCGCCAGGCACAAGCAAACACCCTAATGAGCTTTACCCAGGGTGGGAATTGCCGGGTGGGAACAGAGGGTCCCTGGGCTGCCTCTGCTCTGCTCTGGGGCTCTGGAAAATGAGGAGATGTTGGGAATTCTGGGGCAGAGACCTCCTTGTCTCAGCGACCTTCCCCAGTTTTTGCTCCTTGTTTGCCTCATCCAGTTCCCTCTCATGGCACTGCCCCAAAGTGACCCCCCCTGCAGCCCTCCCTGATTTCCAGGCACTGCCCTCCCAAAAAAAAAAAAAAAAAAAAAAAAAAAAAAAAAAAAAAAAAAAAAAACACAAAAAAACAAACAAACAAAAAAAAAAAAAAAAACAAACAAAAAAAAAACACCTTAAGGAGGGAAATTCCAGTGGGGAATTGGGAGGTGCAGCTGGATCTCTGAGCTCAGAGGAGCAGCTCCTCATCCCTCGCTGTGTGGATTATTTATTAACTCCTTCATTGTTTGGGCTACAATGGGCTGTAAAAAACCAGCCCGAGGAGTGGCCCCTGAGCCTGAGCGCAGAACTTGGTGGAGTTCCTCCCTCTGCTGCTCCTTTTGGGCTCTTAATCTCCCCAGGTGTCACTGCCAGAGCTGCACTGTCAGTCCTCCCTTGGCCACTGTGCTTCAAACACAGGGAAAAAAAACACCCAGATTTTTCCTCCTCCAGTGAGGCAGAATGGGAAAAACCTCCCTGAACTAAAAATTAAAATACATTAAAACAAAAAGGAAAGCTGCTGTTTGACAGATTTCCCGGGCAGCCTCAACCTTTGCTTTTGGTTGGCAGAAGCAGATGGTGCCACAGGTATTGAACTGCTTGCACAGCCTCCCTGCTCAGCCAGCCCCTGCCCTGGCACTGCTTCAGAAAAGGAGCAGTTTTTATGAAAACCACAGAAACACAAATACCACGGGAACCCCTGCACTGTTCCCCACAGACACCTCACAACAGCACGTTCAAATAAATTATTTATTGTGTCCAGCTCTTCCACAAAACCTGATTTGATTTCAGCATGTGACAGGAAGGTCTTTCAGTCCCACTAAGCATGATTGGGCACTTTTAATGCCATTTCCTGTCATTATCCCCCTGCCATTCACATTTCCATGCACTGAAGCTGGAAGTCCTGTTCCTACAGCCTCTGCTGGGATCAGCTGTGACCTTTCAGGGCTGTCCTGGCCCCCACTGTCACCTGAACAGCTCTCCTTCAAAGCATTTCATCACTCAGTAACTCAGGCAGAGCTTAATGTTTAATTCTGGGAGTTCATTCCCTCCCTGTAAAACCCTCCCTCCCTCAGCTGGGAATTTGGAATCCCACAGAGAATTCCCTGCAAAGCTCCAGGCCCCTCTGAGCAGGGACAGCACCCACTGGAATCCCAGTTACAGCTCCAGCCCTGGTGTTCCCATCCCCTTTCACCCAAACCACTGCCCAGCCACCCAGTTTATCCCCATTTCAGTCATTTAAACCCCAGAGGTCAGAATAACTGACACAGCTCAGTCTCCAAGGTGCACCCAACAATAAATAGAAACGCTCAGGCTGCCGTGGGGCTTTGGCAGGGCTGTGGAACTGCAGAAACTCACAGGAGTCTGGGCTGCTTTCTCTGCCTCCATGCCAATCAAAGCAGAGGACTGTGCTGCACAGATGTAAGCGTTTGTTTGCTCGGCTTTTTGCCAGCAGCTGAATGGGTTCCTGCTCTGACAAAGAGAGCACACGAGGTGTTGGAGTGTCCGTGCCTCACTGCAGGTGCCGGCTGCTCGGTGAACCAGCGGCACCAGCAGGACTCTGCATCACTTCAGCAGTGAACAACAATGACAGGTTCCACATCTGGGGAGAGAAAAAAGCAGGGGAAAGGGGCAAATGTGCCAGCTGAGTGTCCATTGCATCCGAGGCACTGAGCGCTCTCGGCTCGGCTGACACTGCAAGGAACCTGCAGCCAGATATCCCCCAAAGCACCGCCTTCAAAAAGGGAAAAATTCCCCAAAGCTGGAGCTCCCAGGGCAGAGGTTTTGCTCTGCCAAAGGGAATATCCCTCATCTTTCCCACAATTCCCTTTCTGGAGCTCTCCCAGGGAGGTTGAGTGAAGCTGAACCAGGGCAGGGGACAGCACAGAACTGTCCTCAGGTAAAGCAGTCCCCACCTGACATTCCAAAGCAGTTTTAAACCTGGCCAGGTATTTTTTGGCTGTGTAAATCCCACTTTACCTCATCCTGGAGCAGAGCAAGGTGTAGAATTAGGCAAGCTTCATTAAACCTCCCCAAAGGGGATGTTTGCTCCATTATTCAGCTACTCCATTTCCTTGTAAAGCAAGGGAATTGCTGCCCTGCTTATCGGGTTGTTTTTAATTATATGCATTAAGTTATTCTTGATGGCCATTCCTAATGACTCCTCAGGACATTGCTGATGTGACAAAGGGAATCACACACAGCACTGCCACTGCTGCCTCTGGACAGACACTGGGACTTGATGGCCTTTAACCACAGGAGTTGTGCAATAACCATTCCCTCACTGCCCTCCCTCAGCTTTCCCAGCGTGCCCCCAACTCCAGGAATATCCAGGATAATTGGGGCAGTGTCCATCTAAACTCCTCTCACAGCCTCATCCTGCTGCAACAACCTCCACTGAATTTTGGGGTTGATTTAAGGGTTTATTCTTGCACTCCCTCCCCAGGGCTCTGCCACCACTGGGGCTGTGACATTCCCACTGCAGTTTCCTCAGTTTTCCATTCTCACCAACATCCTGCTCCCTTTGGCTCTCCAGTTTAGATCAGAAGTGCTTTTTTTTTTGTTGCCCACTACACCAGTTCCACACACAGAGAAAGATTTGCTGGCCACAGGAAGAAACGTGCCTGCAGCACAGGAAATAAAGAGAAAAAGATAACGTAGTTCTGACTCTCAAAAATGCTTCTCTGTTTGATCAAGAAGCAAAGCAACACCAAAGCTCACATTATCAAATACCACAAATTAATTTAATATTTAATCAGAGAGAAATTAAAGACTTTTCTGATTTTGGCAGGCCGCCTCCTCTCCCCAGAGCTGCTTTATTCACCACGGCACAATTCGAAATTTCACAGCAGCTGGCAAAACAGGAAGGTCTTGAGGAAAAGCAGAGAAACCAACCCATTCTGAGAACCCAGAAGGGGTTTGGGGGTCCACGTCAGACATCTGCACTTGTCCTGATGGAACCCAGAACCCAGGGCTGGCTGCAGGAAATTCTGAGCAGGGCTGCAGGAATCCACGGAGCTGATTATGGAGAATTTCTCCTGAGCAGCTGAGCTGAGGCTGGTTTCACTTGACAATTGTTTCTTCTCCCTTGTAAATGACGACGTTCTGCTCGGTCTCGTGCACTTCCACTTTGTAAAGGATTCCCTGGGGCAGGAGCTTCTGGAGGTTGTCCCAGATGAACACGGCAACGTTCTCCGTGGTGCTGAGGGGGAACAGAGCTGGCTGAAACGGCAAAATGACACCAAGACTTGCAGCCAGGATGGGCTGGGGGGATGCTGAGGGGCAGCTGAGTTAAGTGGGGATTGTTGGGGGGCACTGCCAGCAAATGTGGGTGGGATGGGGTGGGATGGGCAGGTCCTGTCTGTCCCGGCTGATGTGACGAGGGGCAGCAGGGCTGGACACAGGTGTGGTCAGCACACAGGTAAAGGCTGCTGCTTCCCAGGTAGGATCAGGCCCTGGAGACTGTTCCAGCCCCTCCAGGAGGCTCCTCACCCACCTCACCACCTCGGAGAAGTAGGGCACATCCTTGTCCAGGTTTTTGTGGTCCAGTGGCTCCATGATTGCTTCCTGCAGAGAGAGGATGGTGACAGCCCTGTCCCTGCCTGGCCTGAGGCTCAGGTAACCACACACAGCCAGGCAGCAGGAAGGGAAAAAGGGGAAAGAGCCCCAAATCCTGCTGTGAAATTCCCAGCTGGAAACGTGGCACTGCCTCACATAACAGAGCTAAGGCATTTAAGTCTTCAATTATTCCCTAATTTCTTTTTTATGTCCTGCCATCAGCAGCTCACCACGTCTCCATGCTGGTACCAGACAAGCTCCAATCAATTCTCCCAGGGGATTGGAAGGAAAACTGGGCTGTTTTTACCTGCATGTATTCCTTCAGGTCTGTCAGGTTCATCACCATCCCCGAGACTGGGTCAATCTGCAGGGAAGCACAAGGGAGATTGGTGTCCTGGCAACACAAATCAGACAGGAGTATCTGTGCTCAGCTCATCTGAGCCACAAGGAGAATATCTTCCCACTGTCACAGGGCTCCAACTCCACTCCTGTGATGTTCCCAAGGGCTTGAAACAGCCTGGAAACAATTCCAGAGGTTCCGCTCTCCCCTAAAATCTGACACCAGGCAGAAACAACTCACTGGAAGAGTCTTCAAGTATGAAAACAGCATTAAACTGCAAATCCTTGCTGTGAACAGGACCATGACCACAGAAAACCTTCTTCTCTAATGATGTGCACAGAGTTTCCAAAATACTCTGGAAAATCCAGGCATGGAGCCAGAACTGAGGGGATTCTGCCACACTGAGGAACAGAAAAAAGATGCTGGTTGCACTCACCTCTCCACGCACGGTGACCACAACTGAAAACAAGAAAAGTTCAGGTCACTGTGATGCCCATGAACCCAAACCCAAATCTGCTGCTGCTGGGGCACACAACCCCTTCCCTGCTCACCCACAGGGACTGCTTTTATAAAGTGAGAGGATGATCCATAAGAACAGTGACTCAGAGGCACAAAAATCCCTCCCCAAGGTCTGACGCCCCAGGCAGGCTGGAGATAAGCCTGTCTTCCCTGATAAAGCAGCTCCTTAGCAGAGGTTTCAGGGTGCCAACAACACAGGGAGCCACTCCAGGAAGTGGAGAGATCTAATTCTGTGTGCTCAGGGTGTACAAATGGGAAAACTTGTGAAAAAAAACCCATTTAAATAATGTTTACAGGCTGTTTAATTTGCATGGCTTTTGCTTAGAAAAATCTCCATTCCAATCACAATGATTCTGCAGAGTGTAAACAAGCAGATTTGATTCAAGAAGTGGCATTTGAAGATAAATATTTATTATCTATTCAGCTGAAAAATGGCAAACCCATGCTATGGTTCAACCCCCTGCTGCTGAAATTTCTTCCTAATTCTTAATAAAAACACAAACCCAGCCACTGGAAGCTGTATCAGGCTGCTGAGAATGAGTGGCCCAGCCCTCCTGGGGGTTACCCCCACCCTGAGAGCTGCATCACTCCATGAGCAAGGATGGAAATCAGCTCCCTACCTTTGTAGTTGTGTCCGTGGCCATTTGGATTGTTGCACTTCCCAAACAGCTTCAGGTTCTCCTCATCACTCAGGGCTTTACTGTGGGAAAGGCAGGCATGGATCTGTTCCAGACCCTCAACTCCCCATCTCTTCCCTCTCCCACATTTAACCCACCAGCTCAGGAGGCACAAACACAGACAGGGGAGTGTCTGGTCCATGAAAAGATGTTGACAGCAGTGAATCTTTCCTTGCTGTGGTTTTGTGTCCATTTCACAGCATCTGCCTGACACCACTGCTGGATAAGTGTTCAACATCTGGGCCCAAAATCACTTAGGCCTGGAGCAAGCTGCACATTTGGGTTTAATATTGATTAACAAAGCTTAGGGAGCCTCTCCAAGGAGTACAAAGGAATTCCCTGTGAATCTTCCCTTTGAAGCAATCCAGGGCCCTGCTCCGAGTGTTTCCGGTCAAGGCACATTTTGGGAACATGACAGAATCCCAGGATCACTGAGGCTGGAAAAGAACGGGGGGATCATGGAATCCAACCAGACTCAGAGCACTGAGTGCCACATCCAGGGGTTCCTAGGGCACCTCCAGGGATGGGGACTCCCTGGGCAGCTCCTTCCAAGGCCTGACCATCCTTTCCATGGTGAAATTCCTCCTGATCTCCAGCTTGAGCCTCCTCTGGCACAGCTCGAGGCTGTTTCCCCTTATCCTATCGCTCCTAGCCTGAGAGAAGAGGCCGAGCCTAAAACCTCCTTTGAGGCAGTTTCAGGTCAGGGAATATATCAGTTTTTGGGGGAAAACCCAGCAGATCGGGGGGCTCAGGGCGATGTTTACAAAGCGAAAGCGCCACCGGCTCTGTCAAAACACGGAACTGCAGCCGGGCGCTGACGGATGGCTGCGGGAAGGGGCCGAGCCAGGGACAAACCGGGAAGCGCAGCGCGGGCTCGGAGCCCCTCCCGGCGGGGCTCACCTGTGCGGGGCCGCTCACCTGTGCGGGGCCGCTCACCTGTGCAGGCGGTGGCAGGCGCTGAAGGTGACGGAGCGCGACAAACGCGCCAGGCGGGCGGAGCGCGGCGACATCGCGGGGACGGAGCGGGGACGGAGCGGGGCGGCTCCAGCCCGGCCCGGGGGCGGCTCCAGCCCGGCCTCATCCCGGCCCCGGGGCGGCTCCAGCCCGCGGGATCCGCCCGCCGAGACCCGGGGATGCTCCGGTCCCTCCGTGCCGGTGTTAGACCCGGGGATGCTCCAGTCTCCCGGTGCTAATGTCGGATGCGGGGATGCTCCGGTCCCTCCGTGCCGGTGCTGGATGCGGGGATGCTCCAATCCCCCCGTGTTCGGCCCCGGGGATGCTCCAATCCCCCGTGTTCAGCCCCGGGGATGCTCCAATCCCCCGTGTTCAGCCCCGGGGATGCTCCAATCCCCCTGTGTTCGGCACCGGGGATGCTCCAATCCCCCCGTGTTCGGCACCGGGGATGCTCCAATCCCTCCGTGTTCGGCCAATCCCCCGGCGCCGATGTCGACCCCGGGGATGCTCCGGTCCCTCCGTACCGGGGTCGGCCCCGGGGATGTTCCAATCCCCCCGTGTTCGGCACCGGGAATGCTCCTGTCCCTCCGTACCGGGGTCGGCCTCAGGATGCTCCAATCCCCCGTTTTCGGCACCGGGGATGCTCCAATCCCCCTGTGTTCGGCCAATCCCCCGGCGCCGATGTCGACCCCGGGGATGCTCCGGTCCCTCCGTACTGGGGTCGGCCCCGGGGATGCGCCAATCCCCCCGTTTTCGGCACCGGGGATGCTCCAATCCCCCCGTGTTCGGCACCGGGGATGCTCCAATCCCCCGTGTTCGGCACCGGGGATGCTCCAATCCCCCCGTGTTCGGCACCGGGGATGCTCCTGTCCCTCCGTACCGGGGTCGGCCTCAGGATGCTCCAATCCCCCGCGTTCGGCCCCGGGAATGCTCCAATCCCCCCGTGTTCAGCCCCGGGGATGCTCCAATCCCCCGCGTTCGGCCCCGGGAATGCTCCAATCCCCCCGTGTTCAGCCCCGGGAATGCTCCAATCCCCCGTGTTCGGCCCCGGGGATGCTCCTGTCCCCCTGTGTCACTGTTGGAGCCCGGGATGGTTGTGGACATAGCTGAAGGAGCGTGCCCCGGGAATAACATCCATGGAGTTCAAGCAGAGGAACACTCTTAAAGTGCGGTGATTTTCAGAAAGCTTTGGGAGAACGGGGAGAACCTGGATTTCTCGGTGCTGCAAGGGTTTGAATGTACACTCCCTTAATTCCTGGGAATTCCCGGGGATAACGGAGTGGGTCTGTTTGCCAGTGTGGGAAAACCCTAAACCTCGGGGCAGGATCTCTGTGTGAGAGGAACGGGAGCTGTTCATGTGGGGGAGAGCAGCCCAGGCGGGGGCTGTGTGCTGGGGAAGCAGAGCTTTAAACACGACAGCTTTGGGGACACAGCACGGCCTGGCTGTAACCCACACAAGGTGGCACCTCAGCCTCTGACCCCTTTTTGTTTCCCACCTCAACGAGGAAAAAAAAATTAAAAAGAGAACCGATTCTTGTAAATGCAGGTGAACCCGGTGGGAGGAGATGCTGATGTCTGACTCCAGCTCAGAAGGCTGAATGATTTCTTTATTGTAACTATGCCATAATACATTAATTTACTATTTAAAGGAGATACTAAAACTACAAACCTACTTGTTCTAACTGCCAAATCTAACTCACAACTCGTGGCCCTCTCTGAGAGTGCAGCCACAGGTGAGTTGGATTGGATTGGGTTGGGTTGGATTGGATTGGGTTGGATTGGGTTGGGTTGGGTTGGATTGGATTGGCCACCAGCTCAAACAATCCTCACCAGAATCCAACCAAGCATTTTTCACCCCAGGTAAACAATTCTCCAAACACATTCCACATGGGAAAAACAAGAAGCAGAAATAGAAATTGTTTTCTCTTTCTTTTCTCTGTGCTGCTCTAGGAAAAAGTCCTGAGAGAGAGAGGAGTGTGCCTGCGACAGCCGATGGTGCCTGACCTCCATTCAACACCTCCGAGCATCATTCTGCTGCCGGTGCTGGGGGCTGCTCCCCGCGGGGGACAGGCTCCAGGAGGAGGGCAGGATGTGACAATGGCCAGAGGCTGCAGGGCAGGGCTGGAACGGCAGGAACGGGAGCTGTTTGCCATCTAGTGGCTTCGAGCAGCTCCGGCTGAGCCTCCTCTGCCTCTCCCAGAGCAGCAATCCTTTTTCTATTCCCAAGACCTGTAAGGAAGGTGAAGGAAGCTCAGAGGAGGAAAAGGCCCAAGGGCGAAAGGGCTGCTTTATTACTCAAGGAAATGACTCAAATAATTCTTCAGGCTTCTCACAATGAAGAAATAGAACTGGAAGTCTTGGCTGGTCACCCACCCACCTACACCTCAGAGTCCAGCAGCTGGAGAAGCCTGGATGACACAGGGGGCTGGAGTTTGTTCTGCTCTGCTTAACCCCAGAGGGACACCAAGGCCACAGTGGAGCTCTCCATGTTTCCCACTGGTTCAACTGGGAGGAAGGCAGGAACTGTCAGCCAGCAGAGCTGTGCCCTGCTCTGGAGATGTGTCCCTCACATCTACAAGACTGTGTGAGGGCAGGGAGAGAAAGGAAAAACTTCCCAAGGTTTTATCAGAGGGCACTGGTATGGTGCAGAAAAAAAGCACAAGCACAGCTTCTGTGAGTGTCTGCATCTGTCCCCTGGAGCCCACTGAAGGCAACCTTGATGCAAGGGAGGGGGGATTTACTCCCCTTCACTGGGCCCACCTGTCACCTGATGGGTTTTACTCCTCTCTTCTGCTTTACATATTTCAGTCAAAGTCACAGCCCCGAGCGCTGATGTTCTCTTCCCCTCAGAGCACCAAAAGAAGGGGTTGATCACCTCAGTTTCCATTTTCTCCCTTGCAAGCCTCGCCCTTGCAACTTTTGTGAACTGCTGCTATAGCTGGTCTAGCAAGATAGTAAAAACATGTAGATAAAGCAGTGGGCTGTGGGAGCAAAGGGGCTTCTGCCTTCCTTGGCTGTACTTTGTTAGGAATACAGGAGGTTGTAGTGGAGAAAAAGCAGTTCCTTCATCCCAGACATGATGAAGGGAGCTGAAAGCAGCAGAGGTTCTTCCTGAGGCTGGCTCAGCCCTGAGTCCCAGGAGTTCCTCAGTGGGCAGTGAAGATGCCGTGGAACCCGTAAGGCACTGGCACCCCGACCTCTGCTCGCCCCAGTTCCTGGAAGGTCTCTGCATCCAGGACGAGCAGGAAAGCACTTTGGTTCTGCAGGAGGAGCAGAAAGGCAGAGTGAGTGTCCAGGCTGAACTTCTTTCCCCTGTTTGCACACTAAGGCACAAAGCAGGCCATGGAGACCTGCCCTGCAGGGCAGGAGCGCTGAGCCTCACAGGTTCCACCCAGGACACACTGACATTCTGGGACAGCTCCTCCCTGCACTGCCTGTGCTTGGCCACGGCAGAGCCAGATGCTCTGGGGAGCAAGAACTAACTGCCAGGGGGCCTCCAACTCGGCTTTGAGAATTAAAAAGTGAATTAATGCTGTGTGACTTTGACAAACTGCTGCCAGCAAGTTACCTCAGCGGGGGAGACCACCACAGACAAGATGACTCCACTGTCCTCTGCCGTGGCATTAGGCACTGGCACAAACACAGGCTCTGATGGGTAGGATCCCTCCTCCTGCCAAATCTAGCAAGCACAGGAACATATGGATCAGTTACAAGGACATATGGATGAGTTTCATTTCATTAATACTTGTCTACTACAGTGAGCAGAGTTACAAGTGCTCCCCACAAAGGCACCTGGAAATACTCTGTGTTCCAAGAAACTTAACAGTTCAACTTTTTATTAACTTTTTTTCATTCCAGAAGTGTGAAGGTGCCAGGCTCTCTCCTCTTTGGTGACTGTGCCATGTTCATAAGGATGAAATTGGGAATCTCATCCCAGACCCATCTGGGCAAAGCCCTAAAACCCCCAGTAAATTACACACCTTCAAATCCAGCTCAGGGGAAGGACTCGATGAGCTGACTTCACCTCACCTTGAAATTCTTGGTCTCCACATCAACCTTGATCAAGGAATCTCCAACCAAGTGCCCGAATCCACAGCCGTAGAAGTAGCGGTACCTCCTGCCGCTGTACCGAGCGTAATTGATCTGGGGGAACTCCAGGCCCCCAACTTCCTCAAAGCCCTCAGGGTGGAGATTTTCGTGTGTGCACCAGACCTGGGAGAAATGTGCAGAGATTACAGCAGGGTTGGTTCAGCTTGGACAGGGCAGGAGACCTGGCTGCTCCCACCAACCACCCCACGACCAAAAGTGGTTAAAGCTCTGAGGCACAGGGCAGGAGCTGCTGCATAAATGCATTTATGGTTTAATACACACCTTGCCATCTGCACCTTTCACAGCCTTTGCCTGGGTATAAGGCAGCGGGTTCAGGTTTTTCCCCACGGGTGTGTCTGAATCCACGTCCAGAGGGAGAACAAAGCGGCGAGGGAAAGCTCTGGGGATGGAGGCATAAACCTGTCACAGACAGAAAGTGATGGTGATGGAGAGAGGACAGACACTTCAGCCTAAATGCACTTTTGGGGAACAGTTCTGAAGTTTTAGACACCCCTGAATTCTTCTTCTTCTTCTTTTCCTTATGTGTTTGACCAAGTTCTGGTAAGGTAAAGCACATAATGGAAAGAAGAAGTTCCTTCATGTTCCAGTAATTTACAGCAGAAACCAAAACCACAAGAATTAAAAGGGTCAGCAGTGCTCTCACAGTAATTAATGCTGAGCTGGGTATGCAAACCAGCCCATTATCTCCAAATCCAGCAGTGGGACAGACACTGCACTAGGTTTTATTTAGTTAGAACAGGCTCATGTTGCTTTACATCACTCTGTGGAGAAGCAGGAGAGCACTGTGCCTCAGTGCCTGAAGTTCCCCTGCAGGATTCCCTCTTCCATGCTCAGGTACACATGGATTCATGGCTGGGAGTCCAGGGGAATGATGTGCAGCCCCCAGTGTGGCAGACACTCAGCACATTGAGAGCGTAATTCCACCACTGCCACTAAAGCTCTGCTCAAGCCAAGTTCATAACCCACCATATTCCCATTTAAGTAAAATAGATGAGGACCCAATTTTGGTGTCTTTCAGTTACCTCAATCTGCAACTCACCAGTTCAGTTGTGAAGCTTCACTTTAATCACATGTGTTAATCCTGAAAAACTTTTGAAAAGTTTTCAAAACTTTTCTGGTTCACGTAACCTGGCTGAGGAACTCTGCCAGACAAAATACTCTGCCAGGGTTAGTGAGTCAGCCAATTTGGGGAAAGGAGACAAGCCACGTCCAGACACTCCTGAGGATTTTGATGCAGTGAAGCTTGAGATTCTGTTCTGAAATGACTCCTCTGTGTGTGTGTGGGTGAAGTGTGCTGGTGATGCCACTTGTCACTAGAAGAATGTGCCTGTTGGAAACACAGACCCAGTGTTGACACCAGGACACCTTCAGCCACATCAAATTCCACCCAGATTGTGCTCAGATAAGATAAGATAAGAAAAAAAAAAAAAAAAGCTGTGATTAACGCTCTGCTGTACTTGAAGATGCTAAAAAAATGCTTGAAAAAAGCCCAAAATAAATGCCAAGAGAAAGCAGAACCCGATGGGACACAGCTGTGCTCCTCTCAGGTCAGAGTTGAGTTGGTTCTAGACAGCTCAGGACACAGACAGAGGAAGTTCAGCCCTGTCTGGACATGCAGCAGCCCCCCCAGCACGCTGGGTTTCCAACAAACACATTTGCATGGTGAGAATCTGAAAGCACCCCCACTTTTCCCATGTGTGACCTATGCAAAATAATGCCCCTCACATGGCCTGAAATGGGGCTTTTCACAGAGCTGGACACAATAAATAATTTATTTGAACGTGCTGTTGTGAGGTGTCTGTGGGGAACAGTGCAGGGGTTTTTGTGGTATTTGTGTTTCTGAGATTTTCATAAAAACTGCTCCTTTTCTGAAGTCATGTCTTCAAGAACAGGGTTCCTTTTTCTTTTTCCATTTAGAAGTCATGCTACAACTTATTTTGCATAATTTCTTGGGGAGAAATTGTATTACACCAGGATAAGGAAAATGAATGTCATTAAAACCAAAGTTTTAAAACAGAAATCAATTCTGCCAGGCTATGGAGCTCTGTGTCACACACAGAGCTTGAAGAGTTTCAAGGGCATGCTCCATGGAGAGAGATTTAAAAGGAGAGAAAGCATCAAGAGATGACCATTTCAGTTTTCATGGAGCTGTGTTTGTGCTCTCCCCACGGTGTTCTCCACTCTCCCAACCTGAGCTTTGCTGCAGAAAAGCAACTCCTGCAGGGGAAGCAGAGGCAGGGATCTCACCTGGTCCAGCCCTTCCCCGCTCCTCCTCAGGTTCTGCAGCGTGTAGAGGGCCAGGCTGGTGCCCTGGTCCTGGCAGCACAGGTCCAGCACCACGCAGCCCCGCTCCTCGAAGGCGTTGATCTGGTGGAAGCTGACGAAGGGCTTGGAGCACCAACAGCCCGGCAGCACCTGCAGGGACCACGGCACAGTTGCACTAGGGGTATTCTCAGTTCAGTCAGAGAGAAAAGGAGAGATTTCTGCCAGGCTAAGCCTGGGAAAAAGTCTGAGAGGAATGCAAACCATCTATTGTCACTGCTGAGGCAGGACGGGAACAGAAGAACTCCAAGATCAGAAGGCGAGAAGAAAACTCTACTGATTTATTTCAAATACATCACTCTTTTTATAGAGAACATCCTGCAGGCTAATTTCATTGGTCTTAAAGTGAAAACATCTCATACCATTGGTGCGCTCTGAATGGCGCACGGTGGCAGAACATATCTATAAACAATGTGAACAACAAGAGAGATAATAGAGAATTATTTACATTCTTTTCCAACTCTCTCCCAGGCCCAGCTTGGTAGAAATGTTTCTTTTTCTCTCTGACTGAACTGAGAATACCCATAATCTATCACCTCTCTTTCTGTCCATATTGTTTATAGATATGTTCTGCCACCGTGTGCTATTCATCGTGCACCAATGGTGTGAGATGTTTTCACTTTGAGACCGCTCACATTTCACCTTAGCAATCCTGGTTATAAAAGTGGAACACTACTTGTTAATGAAGTTCATTCTTTGCCTTCTGAACATGGAGTCATTTCATTCCCGTCCCTGCCTCAACAGCCACACTGCACCTCCTCTGCAGAGCTCCCTGCCTCACCTCGCAGAGCTTTCTCCTCTCTCCCCCCCATTTCAACCCCTCTCATTCCCTTCTGTCCCTGTGTTACCACAAAAGGGTTGCTTTAAGCCAGTAAGGAGCAAAACTGGAAGGAAAAAACCCCAAAATAGCAAGCAGCCCCTTGCTGTGCACCTTTTCCAGGTTCTGAGCTTTTTATACCCTGTAGTAGCTGACACCTGCACTTCAGTCCCTGTGCTGAAGTCTCGTGAGCTCCAAACTGCTTCTTTCTGCCTGTCCTTTTAGGGCTGGCAAAGAAATGAATGAATAAAGAGGAAAATGTGTGAAGAAATCCCATTTTTAACCAATCTACACCTCTGCTTTAAAGTGTTCATTGCAGTAACTTCTGGCTTGATTCTTAAACTCTCCACGGCTGCTATGTAGCACTTTTGGGAACGAAGGTTCCCAAAAAATTGGAAAAAAAAAAAATTGGAAATTTGGAACTAACGTTCCAGATTAGCTGCTGCAGGGGCCAAAGACCCCCTCACCTCCCCAGTGTGCTTGTTCACCACGTGGAAGTAGGTGTTGTGCTGAGGCTCCCAGCTTATCCCATCGTAAATGGCTTTCCCACGGAGCTTGGAGGTGATGATCTTCAACAGGTTCAGCTTGAGGGGCTGCTCGATGAAAATGATGTAGTTTTCAGTCATCCCTGAGGAGAGAAGGAAGGGATATCACCCACACATGAGGCATGAAAACATCTCAAGGGCAGAGAGAACAGCCAGCCCTTTCTGCATCGCATTTCCCCAAATTGCCTGAGTTTGGGGTGGAATCTTACCAAAGCTGTGGTAGTAGGATGGCTTTGCCCTGTCCCTGGGAGAGATGGAGCACAGCACTTTGGCTCCCTCCAACGTGTCCCCGTGGCCTGACTCCTGTGGGGGAACCCTGATGATGTTGTAGCTGGATCCTGGAAAGGGGAAAAGGTGTTCAAACCAAACTCTGCTCCTTCCTACTCCCCAGGAATATTTGGAACCTCCTCTCCTAAACAGAGCAGAAACCCAACAGGCAGTAAAACATTCTACAGAGGATTTATCTACCAAAAGAAAAACAAAAAAAGGGAGCTTGAAAGGAAATAGAGGGATCTGCTCAGCCAGGGAGAATGCCAGCTCTGCCTGAAGTGCTCTCCTATAACAACAGGGGCAGGATGAAAACCAAGCGCACAGGAAATGAAAACTCTGAGCCTTAGTAATGCTCATTTCATAAACTTGAGCATATGAGCAGGAAGGGATGGCACTTCTGAATACTAATGATCTAGAGTTTGGTATGTCCAGCTGAAAAAAGCATGTGGTACAGAGCTGGACTTTGCTGAGGCCAAAAGGAAATGAAAACAGTAAGAATGAAAAATGGTTAGAACTGGGAAAATGTGGAGCTGTCCTAAAGGATCACAATAAAGGGCAGTGGCTGTTTTCAGAGGCCTCTGGAAAAGAAGGATTTCACACAGCTGACAGGGACTGATAGCTCTGGGCAGCCATGTGGATGGAACAGGATCCTACCAAGATGCTCAGAGTTCTAAGAAGAAGAAAAATATCCCATAAAACTCAGCTTGGCTGTAAGATAGCCAGGTGACCAGCATAAACTCTGTCTTCTCTCCTGCAAAAATCCTTATGGTGCTTATCAAAAGCCAATTATTGTAAGTGAAAAACATGTGACTAACTGCTAAATTTCTTCAGATGAGGCTTCAACAGTGGATGAGACTTTAAAAAATCATTCTCCTGTTTTCCAGCAAAGCTTGGGAGAGGAAGAGTACAATTTGCTGGATATTCACAGGCCAAAGTCAGAAGCATCTGAAACTAAATCCTGAGAGGAGCCAGTTTTATGGGACAGACTGACACTGACATTTTGACTCAGGGACAGCAATTTCCAGGTCTCTTTGGGTGTTTCTTCAACAGCTGCTCCTTGAAGCAGCACCAGGAGGTATCCTGCACACCCTGCCCAAAAAACCAGCCTGGCCATGCCCACCTTACCGTGCTTCCCATAGGAATTGCCCATGTTGTAGGTTGTCCCATCAGGCTCGTAGTGGGGATGAGCTGTGGCCCCATTCACTGCAATAAACTTGCTCCAGTCCACCTGCAAATGCCAAAGATTTTCAGTCAGTGCAGAACTTCCCAAAGGGTCGGTTTTGTGGAATTCTGAGGAAGAAGAGCAGATCTTATTCATTATTAATAATGTGGGATCTGGACTCTAGCCTTCATTCTGCCTGCAAATCCTTGAAAATAAGGATATTTCTCTATCAGTAAAAGCAGGACTAATAGCAGTAGACATTCTTTGAAAGACAGATGTTCCTTATGGTACAAGTGCTGACCCAGTGGGAATGTTGCCCATAATAAGCAGAGGCAGGTGTGTGAAGGGACAGTCACTGCCCCAAAATATCACCAAGAGTTTTGTCACTGGAAGCTCAGAAAACCAGGTGCTACTAAGGCAACTCAAACTGGAGCGTTTAAATGTGAAATCATCCCTTCCACTTAGCCAAAAAATAACAATCTGCATCTAAAAAAAACTGCTTGAGGGGAATTTTTTTTCATTTTATGACAAGATGGTTTAACAGAGCTGAACCTAAAAATCCCCACTCATCTTTTCATGACTGCATTCTGGTTTACAAACAGATCAGCTGGCAAATCACCCAGGACAGCTCGGTGGCTGTGCTTTGCACACAGTTTATTCATGGCTCACTACTGATCCTGCAGGCAGGGACTCCTGGAGTGGCTCCCTCATGACCTCGGGGATGCTCCAAGCTGGCATTTTTTTGGTGTCAAACAAGCTGAGCAGTAAATACTGATTTAGGAAGGGCAGAATCCTCCCTCAGCCCTTCTCACAGCTGTCCAGCCCAAATCCCCTCTGAGGGTGCAGGCAGGGGGACACATAGTTTGTGCTGTCCTGTCACAGGTCACCTTCTTCTGTCACATCCAGCCACGCTCCTGGGAGAGGATGCACAGAACACAGGCAAAAACTTACTTGATGTTTTGGTCATTTCCTAGCAGGGGGGAGAAAATCAAGTGGCACCCCTTTACAACGGAGGGTTTGATCAAGGACAGCTTTGGAGTGTGCAAAGCTTGAGGTGGAAAAAGCAGATAAAGAGAATTGATATGAAAGCAAAGCACCAGGGAAAAGGCAGATGTGAGATCAGCAAGTTCATTTTTTGTTGTACACAGAAAAAAGTTGTTCCCTGTTCTGCTAAGAGGTGCAGACAAGCCCAGGCAAGCAGGGAGAGCAGAGAAGAAATGACAGCTGTGCCCAGCCAGGCAGTGACTGCACCTCCACCCCGGAGAGCTGCCTTGCTGCTGCACAGGGACTCAGCAGAGAGATGCTGCAAGCCCAGACAAATTCCTTTGGAACTGGAACTCCCCTTGATCCAGCAAGGTGTGGTTCTGCACCACCTGTACCCCAGCTCCCTTATCCCACCTACCCACCTTCTCCTTCGTTTCCAGCGTCTCTGGATCCACCTTGTGCACGCAGGCGTTCTCGCTGCTGACATAATAATCCCCTTTGTACAGCACATAGTTCACATTGCAGTTGTCACTGGGCTCTGAAACAGAAATCCCAGAGTTGTGCACGGCTCTGTGCAGCTCATGTTACATTATGGCAAGGTAGATGTGTTTAAACAAATAAACCTATTTGCAGTGGCATTAATCCCTGTGACATTGATTAGAAATATCTTGCTAATCTACAAAGGGAAACTGCCTGTGCAGGTGAAGCCGAGTTAAAGGACGAAGGACAGGGATGGAAATCACTGCTGGAGCTGGGCAAAGGCAGATGAGGGATGTGGATAGGTCTGGAATGTCTTGAGGGAGCTGGGGTGACCATGAGTGAAGGCGTGAGCACCTCAGGAAAGGACAGATGACGTGGCAGGAGGGGAGAGGAGAAACAGAGGATGCTCACAGCATCAGCAACAAGCTGCAAACTTCAGCCCTGCACTGGTTTTAGTGGGCAGCACTTTGCTTGCATTTAAGCCTCTTTCTTCCCTGACGTACACAGAATCCTAAAGGTACTGGAACTTCCATTCCTGTGCAGCACCATCCCTCACCCTACTCAATAATCTCCTGCCCCTTAGTCCAGGAAGGGAGGGATTAGCCCACTTACCCTACAAGCTTAGCAAGGCAAGGTGTTTTAAGGGCAAAGCTGTGTCTCAGGTAGAACATCAGGGTGTAATGCTCATTATCAGCACTGCACAGGCTGTTCTCTGGGGCAGAGCTTTCTCTGGGGAATTTGCAGAAAGATCCAGGATTGAGCAAACTGAGGTGGTATTAAAGCATTAAACTCTGCCTCCCCCACCTGAGGCTGACACCAATTTGCATAATTTTCACATTTGGGTCACATTCTAAGAAAAACATGGGCTCACAGAAAGTCTGTCAGACTTCCTCACCCCTCCTTTTCCACGTAACCACAAGTTCCTCCAAGAAAATCTGAGAAGCCTCTCATGCTTTACAGAACCACTCTTACGTAGCGGCTCAAAGCGGGACAGGAAGCGCCCAAAGATGCTCTTGCACGGGTCTGGCATGGCCAAGGTGCCAAACTCCGAGGCCACGATGCGGTTGTGCTGGCTGTTCCTCAGGTAGGAGCTGCTCTGCAGGAACCTGCTCCTGTAGGTCACCGTGCCATGGGCCAGCTGGAACTGGTGCAGCAGGGCCATGCCATCAAACCAGTGGTTAAACCTTCCAGGAGAGAGAAAAAAGAGATTAAGAGTTGGGCATTGTACGATGCTCTGCAGTACCCTCTTTTGTGTTTACTGATGTTTGTAAAAGCTGATTCCCAGACCCCCTGAATTAGTAATCAGGCACAGCTTGGTTTGGGAAAACCCTTGAATCAAACAAACCAAACCAAAACAAATCAAAACAAAAAGTGTATTCGCAGCTGTGGGATGTGATGTCTACAAATGCTGTGTGGAAGGTTTTTTGAGAAATAATCTATACAGATAAACCACCCACTCCTGCACAGGGAATAGAGTTTGAGCTGTACTGTACAACAATATACACTATTACTGCAAACCCAGAGGCCTTTAGCTCTCAGCTTCTTGCAGGATGTTCTTGTCTCCAAACCAATGGATCTGTGAGACTCCCAGAACACCTGATGGTCTAACTCCAGGAATATGAGGAGGAGCTCAGCTTTGGCCAGTGGCTGCCATCAGCTGAACTGTCAGTTACTAGAACGGCACATTCCAAGCCACAGGGAGTAAGTGCCTTCTGGGAATATTTTAATATATTATTATGAAAACTGGGTGGATTCGCTTCTAAAGCAGCTCACGCCATTTGGTGCAACCAACTCTCCAAATTCCTGCCCTGGATTTATTTCAGAGTGCTCAGGGATGGATTTTTGTTCAGGACAGAGGACAAAGCTGGGGATGTTTTCTTCCCCATCCCACCACGGTGAGTGGGTGAGAGCCTGTCTGTGACTCAGCTTCTCCAGCCTGGGTGACTTCACCATTCAGCTCCTCTTTGCAGAAAATGGGAGTTCCCAAATGAGGGAGCAACTGCTCTCAAAAGAGTGACATCGATATTTCTTCCTTCCTTTATGTAAAAAGAAACTAAAAGATGCCCTAAATAGTGATGAGGGGGGTCCCCTTTAGGTTTAGGCAGAGTTCGGACCAGAACCATTTAAAAATTCATTTAAAGGACTTACTTGTCATTGCCAAACTCAAACTTGCCAGGGCCATTCCTCAACAGATTGCCATTAATCCACTTGGGGATATGTCCTTTGATCTTGGCTGGGATGGGCTCGGGGGTCTCCTCCACGCTCTGCACTAAGGGGGAGATGCATTGCAGGCCCCGGGGTCTGTGGCAGAGGATTTGCTCCTTGGATGGGCTGGGCAGGTAATTCTTGGACCCTGCAAAGAGAGCAGGGAAAACACAAGGCAGGGAATTGAGATTTTCGCTGGAATAAAGTGACAAATGTTAGATCTTGAGATTGGATGTCAGGGAGAAGAGCATTCAGCATCTGCAAGCAGCCAAGTTGTGGTGGATACTCAAGGTAAAGCCACAAATCCCAACATATCCACAGGGAGCTGAAAATCCTGTGGATTCTATTCTGCTCTAGTTAATCCACAAGAGACCCTAGTTCTGTAGCCCAAAGGAAGTAACAGAATATAGGATGATAGAAAAGATAGAAGATAGAAGACTTTTCTTTTAATCAAAGAAATGTATTTTTGTATTTAATATCACAATTAATTAAGAGAAGAAAAAAAAAAAAAGCAACTGCAATCCTAAAAAAATGGAAGAACACCAATGAGCCAAAGCCCATTGACAGGACAAAACAAACACAAGTTTTACTTGTCAGGGAAATAAGCAGAGAAGGATCATTTCTGATGGAGCCTCTAATTTAGCTGCAACAACCCCTTCTGGAGAACAAAAGCCCCAGGAGAGCATGAAATGATTGGAATGCTGTGAGTTATCAGGGATGTCAGTGATTGGCTCCCACAGCCTGGTTTGCAAAGCCTCATCAACACAAGGATTGTTTTAGCAATCCATTTAGCTGCAGAGGTGGATTTAGCCGGGGGTGCCTCCCTAGCCAGGCTGGCACCTGCCCATCCTGCCCTCCGTGCAGCTGCTCTGTGCTCTGCCAGAGACCACGGAACCAGCCTGAACTGCTGAGCACTGAGTTGGGAGTGAAATACCGACCAAAAAGGGCACGTGGCAGGGAGAACTCCATCGCCCAGGGCTGCTGCAGGCACCACACACTGCATGAGTCCAGGCTGTTACTGAATTCACTCTGATTTTCTGTTCTTTCGCCACCGCTGCTTCTGGCCTACATCCTTTAATCCAGGTGACCAAGTGTAGCTGCTGCCCAATTTCCCTCCTCTGAAACCCTTTGCTTAACATCTCCAGAGGAAATCTGCTGTTTCAGCCAGAATAGCTGCAAAAGACCTGAGCTGGCAGGCAGAATTCTGCTGAGCTTGTTTCTCTACACAAAAACACCCACAGGTTGCGTGTTGGGATTCCAGGAAGGTAAAATGTGAGATTCCAGTGTAGCTCTCCAATCTGCCAATCCCCAAATCCTCATTTAGATCTCTGAAGTGTTTGCAAAAATGCAGATGTGGTTTGCAAAGGTGCAAAATATGCATTAAAGAATGAGAGGAACACAGCCACAAGGAGATATTTTGAAGATTTCGTTTGCAGAGGTGCAAAATATGCATTAAAGAATGAGAGGAACACAGCCACAAGGAGATATTTTGAAGATTTCGTTTGCAGAGGTGCAAAATATGCATTAAAGAATGAGAGGAACACAGCCACAAGGAGATATTTTGAAGATTTCGTTTGCAGAGGTGCAAAAAAATGCATTAAAGAATGAGAGGAACACAGCCACAAGGAGATATTTTGAAGATTTCGTTTGCAGAGGTGCAAAAAAATGCATTAAAGAATGAGAGGAACACAGCCACAAGGAGATATTTTAAAGATTTCGTTTGCAGAGGTGCAAAATACACATTAAAGAATGAGAGGAACACAGCCACAAGGAGATATTTTGAAGATTTCGTTTGCAGAGGTGCAAAATATGCATTAAAGAATGAGAGGAACACAGCCACAAGCAGATATTTTGCATCCAAGTAGAAACAAAGCTGGCATGACTCAGGACAGCAGTACATCGAAAGTTCCTGAAGAGCAATGTAAATGGAAATTTTGGAAAGATACATTCCACAAAAGATCCTGACTGGGGCTGGAAAAGACCTCCTGAGTCCATCCCTCCCAACTGCTGCCCCAGAAATTCTTATATAAGAACTCTGTCTTAAAAATTATTATGTCTACAGGCACTTCTTCCCTCTTTGGATAACTGCTACTTGTCGAGATGATCAGGAAAATTCTTTGAATTTACCAAAGCACATTATTCTTGTTTTTCTTGAAGCTCTGGTGTGGGGTTTTGGTAGTTTTCTCTTCCTTGTGTTGTATTTAGGGTGAAGAATCATATCACTTCCTAAGCTAAGTAAGCCAAGTTCTTTTTGTTTTTCTTGTCCTGTGATAATCATTCACGTGATCATCTCGGTAATCCTTGAAATCTGATCTAGTTAGAACTCATCTCCTTAGAATTCATTCCAAGGCATCCCCTACAAACTGGAGATCCATAGAACGGACTATAAACAACAAGAATATTTAAGGGAACGCCCCAAACCTAGGCTAGAGAGGGAGAAAAGCACAGCAAGAGAATCGATTATTTTTTTCTTCTGGGCATCACTCAAATGAGCTGAAGATCCTGGCAGAAAAGAGTGCAAAATGGGAACAAATCCCAACACCCAGACCAGCCAAAACACAAGCTCCTAGAAACCAAGACAAGTCATTGCAGACAATTCTGAATAGGGGGAGGGAAGTCATGCAAGAAGAAGGAAAAAAAAAAAACCACCAATCCTACATATCTTCCCTATTAAACAGAAAGAAATGTGAATAATAACTGTTAATTTTAATTGCACTTTGAATTGATTGCACTGAGGACATGGAACACAGAAAACTCCCTCTCAACACAATATTCCTGAGTAATTTCAAAAGAGGTGTTACAGCTTCAGGGGAAAGTTCAGTCATAAATTAAAACTTTTTGTAACATCCAGCTCCCCAGGTAGGGGCCAATCTCTCTCTGAAGAAGGCAGAAGACAGACTGGTTTTTATTATGCAAATAAAATTACTCCTTCTCTTCTGGCCACACTCTGAGATGGAAGAACTTAAATTCACAATTAAAGCCCTGTAGTCCCAGCGGGGTTCTCTGTGTGTGCTTGAACACCTGAAAATCAGCACAAGATCTCAGAACCCTCATTTCTCCACCGTAGTTTCCATCCTACCTCAGATTTTTAAAAACAAGCTTAAGGTCTTTGGCATATCGAAGCAGAGGCAGTGCCAAACACGGAGCTGTAACTGTCCTCCAATCTTTTCTGAACAAAGCAGACAATGACTGCAGAGTTATCCGGGGTGGCCCTTTGTTCAGCTCCTGTTCCCCTGCCAGTGTGCCATGATTTCACTGCCCAGTACAAACTGACAGCCCAGCATTGATTATTTATCGATTGTTCATGTGCAGAAATGGTGGGATGAAGGACCAGGCTCTTGAAGAGGAAGCTGCTGTGGGTGCAGCCACCATGAATCAGACATTAATTTGTACTTCAAGAGCAGTGGGTGGGACATGAAATCTGTAATGGATGACAGAACCATGGGAGCCATTTGCTAACATTGGGATCACATGGGAGAGGGCAAAGCCATTTTGATTTTAAGCTACAGGTTCAAAGCCAAGCCTCAGGAACCAGCTCTCCACACACAGTCTGCTTGACTCAGAAGGACATCCAGAATTAAGGGTAAAATTCAGCAAATAGAATTATTTCTATTATAATAAAAATTTCTGTTATATTCTTCAAGTAGGGAGAATGAGGCAAGAATTTTGTTTTCCCCGAGGATCATTGAAACTGGGAATAATCCTCTGGCACAGGCTGCATTTTGTTCCACATAAAACACAGACTGGAACAACACGAAAGCAAAGCAGTTTTCCCCGACCTCAGCCCGAACCAGAGCTGTGGATTTGTGCCCTCCAGACTCCAGCCTTCCCCAGGGCTGGAGCCCTGAGCTCCCACCGGGATTTCCGAAGGGAAGGTGCAGCACTTGCCTTGGGAGTGCCGGGATGTGCCTGTGCTGGGCTCCTTGTTCCATGCAGCTGCTTGGTTCCCCATGGCCAGGGGCTCAGGCACCGACTTCCCCACTAACAGCCAGAGGAGTAAAGGAAAACAGGAAAGAAACGACAGAAAACACAGGGAAAAAAAATAAGTGGAGAAAAAGAGCAGGGGAAAGCTCAAAGGAAGGAAAGGAGAAAGGGGACAGTGAACTCCAGCACATGAAATAGCTGTTGATTTCCCAGCAGAAATAGAGTCTATGCTTTGGGGTCTTCTGGTGGCACAACAAGGCAGATTTGAGATTTTTGCAGCTCTTCGGATACCTCGGAAGCCATGCTTTGAATTTAAAGGGTACAAAACCACCACTACCATCAAAAAGCAGAAATTCCCGTGAGATCAGCCATGATTTTTATTCGTTCCTAATTTCTGAAAACAGGCAAGCAAATAAACAAAACAAAACAAAACAAAGAAACAAAAAAAAAAAAAAAAAAACACCCAAACAAAAAGCAGCTCAAGGTGTGCAATGATGACACGAAGCGCAGAGTCAGGCTGTGATACAAAATCCTTTGGGGCAGTTCACCATTTGCACGTTCAGGTTAAAGCCTCGGCAAGGATGCAGCTCCAAAGAACCCTCTCCCAGCTGGCTCCCTCACACAAAGAATCTGCCGTGTGCTGCTTTTCCAGCTCTAGACCATCTGTATCTGCTGTAATCCTTGCCTCTGCCGTTTATCCATTCAACAAATAACAGACACTTTCTGCCGTCTAACAAAGACTTCAAATCGCGAATTTCTGACAATAGGAATTGTTCTCCCGACCCGTGCCAGCGGCAGCAGCCCCTTTCCGAGGGGACGGGATGAAAGGGATTTTTAACGCATTTTACCTGGAATGAATTGCATCAAAGAGGAGAGGAAATGCAGCAGGTGAGCGAGCAGGAGGCTGGCGGCGGACAAAAGGATTTTGGCCAACATATTGCGGCGGGCAGAAGGCATCGGCTCGGAGTGGCCGGGAGGAGGTAGCGGCGCCAGGGCAGCGAGCAGGAGGCAGTGATGGTCGGGAGAGGTGAGCGCTGCCTCTCATCACCCTTTCACAATAAGAGCCGTGCCCGCAGCAGCGCCGCGTTCTTCGGGCCGGGGCGGGTCCTGCGCCCGCGCTGCGCTCGCCGGCCCCAAATGCACCTGGGCCAGGTGAGCTGCCATTGCCAGGGCATTGCCACCACTGCCAGGGCATTGCCACCACTGCCAGGGCATTGCCACCACTGCCAGGGCATTGCAGAGACTGTTAGGGCATTGCAGAGACTGTTAGGGCATTGCCACCACTGCCGGGGCATTGCAGAGACTGTTAGGGCATTGCCACCACTGCCAGGGCATTGCAGAGACTGCCAGGGCATTGCAGAGACTGCCAGGGCATTGCCACCACTGCCGGGGCATTGCAGAGACTGCTAGGGCATTGCCACCACTGCCAGGGCATTGCCACCACTGCCAGGGCATTGCAGAGACTGCCAGGGCATTGCCACCACTGCCAGGGCATTGCCACCACTGCCAGGGCATTGCAGAGACTGTTAGGGCATTGCCACCACTGCCAGGGCATTGCCACCACTGCCAGGGCATTGCCACCACCGGGAAAAACGCTCCAGCGGAGAGATGGAAAGACAGGTAAGAATAGGATGAGGATCTGTGTATCAGAGCAGCCAGGCTTGCAGGTAATTCCTTCAGAAATTCCCGTCACCTCGCCTTGGTGTTCACCTCCCAGAAATACTTCAAAAACTGAGGAGCCATTTTGCACCGTAATGAATGTCAGGTTTTCGGGAATGTTGGTTGCCACGTCAGATTCCCCCACCAAATCCAGCAGGATGGGCCGTGCTCTGCTAATCCCAGCTTGAGCTGCCCCTAGGGCAGACCCTTCCCTTCGGGATGCCAGGAGTGAGCTGCTTTGCATTTGGGATGAAACACTGGTTTCATGTCATTCAGCAGCTCTTAAAGGCTGTGCTGTGCCTGGAGAGGGAGCTGGGCAGCACGCACGGCACTCCAAGGGACTCCATTCCACAAACAGATTAAATCTCATCTGAAACCTGCTGCGAATTAAGCTGAATTCCTCCTATCCTTCCTGCACTTCTAGAACTCCTCTCTTATTATTCCCTCCCTTGAGTTGTGCTTTCTCTCAACAAACCCAACTGCTTCAACCTTTTCCCACAGACCATCTTTTCTCAGCTCTTTATTATTTCTGGTTTCTGAAATCTTGATTTCCACTCAATCCTTCATGTCCTTGAGATTACCACGAACTTTTAGTGTACATTATTGATGCATTTTTGACTTCTAGTTTGCTGCTTAAAAAAAAAAAAACAGCCTCTAAAATCCTCTTTCTAAATCATTTGGGATAATGTGGAATAAGCAAAGCTGGAAGCAGATCACTATACAGTACCACATAGGCTGATCTATGAGGGGAAAAAAAGTGTATTCATTGACTTTTAACTCATTTGTTTGCCCCTACTTACTGATTGCTCTTATTTCCTTTTAAACTCTTTTTTTTTGCCCCTACTTACTGATTGCTCTTATTTTCTATATCATCATACACAGTGGTGTCGATGATCTTACACCAAGCTGTACCCGCTGGTAATTTTTCCATATTAAGTCAGCTCTTCTCATAAATTAATTTTTAAAAATTTATTGTTATCCAAGTCATAGTTAAGAAATTTCCTCCAGACTCTCTCCAGGATGGAATTTAGGCTGACTGAGCTATGGATCTTTCCCCTCCTTTTTTTTCTGGCTCTTCCCCTGATGATAAAAATGCTTACTCTGTTCTTTTCCAGTGCCACCTTCAAAGACAATTCAAAGGTCAAACATTCCACCATTAGAAAAATTGAATTTTGACTAGTTCTGGACAGAATGTCCTGAGCCTAAAACACCTCTGGTCCCCACTAGATTTGGTCTTTTTCTATTCCGACCCACATTTATGCTAAAAGGCAGTTTCATTTTAAGTAAACAGTCAAGATTAGCCTTTTCTCAGGAAAGAATTCTCATTCCTGATGATCTGAACTCTCTGCATTATCTTTTATTTCCCATTTTTAGCTTTTATATAATACAAGAGCAATGAGAGGAACTGAGTTTTTCATCACTTACACTTTCCAGCCTGTGAAGAAATTCACAGCAAGCTCAGAAATGCAAAGGTTCAGTGTCAAGATCCCCTTGACACCAAGAGGGTTGGAACTTTGTCTAAAATGCTTCCAGATTTAAAAAAAAAATCCATTTATATTCTGTTACTGATCTGTCATCTTAGACCTTCTTGTTAATTTATAGGCTGGAGCTTAAACAAGGAGGGGAGAAGCTTAAAAGAAAACGTAGTTACCAGCTGAGCTTTGCTGATCAGATTTAGCAGCTTTAAAGCCAATTAATTTTCTGTCCAAACCTCCTGCAGTAAAACTGGAAAGAAGATAGGGATGGGATGGGTGCCAGGTGGGTTTCACGAGGAGCTCACTCCTCAGGGAGAGCAGGAAGGAGAAGGATCAGAAAGATCAGATCAGAAAGATCAGATCAGAAGAGAAAAGTTCTTTTGTTCCTCCCAATAAACACTGAAATCCATAAGAAGGACAATCAGCAGCATCGTTTCAGGGTGGATGACTTGTAGTCAAATAGGAAAGTGATAAATTTGTATTTTTGAGTGGTTTAGAAGGAAAATGGTGTGTAATAAGTGTGTCCATATATTAAGGTACTGAGTGGAACACTAAAGAGCAGCCAGCAGAAAAGTGCTCTGTATTTTTGACCAGCACAATAATTACGGAAAGTTCCCTTTAAACAGGGAGAGATAAATGTATGATTGATTTCCATTTTCATTTTCAGTTCCAATTTCCAATGTAGGAAGTAATTCCATTATTGAAATATTATTTAATTTCACAAGAGGAGAGGCTGACTTATTTTCAATGGATATTTTAAACTTTCTGAACTCACCATTTCAAGCCTAAACTCTATAAAATAGATATTTAATTATTTTTACTTTATTTAAATATATATATCCTCACCTATACTTGTGCAGCAAAACCAGAAGCTTTGTTGCTCTTAGTAATTTTAAAAAATTAATAATTATAACCATACTGTTCATAAGCTCACCTAGGTTACTGTGGCCATGCTCACTGACTTTACTCCTCGAATTCTAAATTCCTCTTATTATCCCAGAGATCCCACTCTGTTAAAGGTTATTAATTGGAATGACAACCAATTGTATAAGAAATCACTCTAAAAAAACCAAGAGTCATCATTCTGAAAATGTATTTTGGGTTGAACTGCACTAAGCAGTCCTTCATTGTTTTAAAAAGTGGAGTTTTACTCATTTTTGTTGGATTTTATGAAGTTTTTAAATAGAGCAAGCTGCTGCAACAGGAACACTTGATTCCCCATGGGAAAAACCTTATCGAATTATTGTATCCCAAAATCTAAGTTCTGACACTTAATAATAGTTGGATATTCTGGCCACATAAAGTAAATCCAAATCCAGATGCCCTAAAAAGGCTGCACGATTTCCCCAAGCACAAACAGCTAAAATGCAGTAAAGAGGCAGATGCTCCTCAGTAATTAGAGTTGTGTAACTTTTCTTTATTATTCATAAATAACTGTGGGTGAATGTCTGAGTTGAGGCCCTTGGCAGACATCATTGTGAAACTCCGGGTTGTGTCATCACTACAGATGAGCGAGGATTTTAGAAACACCCAGCACAATATTTTAGAAAAGGTCACTTCCTAAATCTCTTTTTCTCCCACATTTCTCTGTATAAACAGAGAAGCGTGAGAGTATCAGGGGAAAAAAATAGGAGAGTGCTAAATATGATGGCAGAGCAGTGGTGAGACTTTGGAAAGCCTTTAGATGCTAAAGATGCAGATAGGCACCTTATGGGATTTTCCAAAATTCCTAAGCGTGTAAGGCGCTTACACCATGCTTAGGCACTCTGAAAATCCTGCTAAGGACATAGCTGCATCTTTAGGGATCTACACCTCACCCTACATGTCCAGTTCCTCTCATTCTTTGCTTTAAATCGTGTCACTGTGACACGTAGCACATTTAGCTTTGAGCTCAGGAAAGGGGGAAAGGAGGGTGGATTAGGTTTGAGAGGATTTAAAGATGAAATGACTGCACACTACTGGGGTAGAGATGGAACTGTATCTTGTTCCAGTACTTCTCTTTATTACATAAGCCCCACACTTTGTACAAGCGATCCTTTGTACATTCCATGTTACATCTTTTTTTTTTTTTTTTTTCCTAACAGAGTAAAATGACAAGAAAGAAAAAGGGCTCAGTGTTTTCAGAAAAACTGAGTATCAATAAACAACGCTCATGTAGCCAAATAACAAAATAACACTGTAATTCTAGATCATGTTAACATTATCTATTTACTTATTGACATCAACAGCAAAGCTTTGATTATGTTTTATATCAACATGGCCTTGAGATGTAACACATATTACCAGTATTACAATGCATTTGAAATTAAGACTTTATACTTTCTCGAAATTCTTTATAGAACTCTCTTATTTCTAAGCTGATCTTTTCAGCCTGTTTGCATTCTGAGGCAAAATGGAAATAACATTGCAAGTATATTCTACTAAGATTTAGCAGAAAAACATTTTTTAAAGTAGAAAGGGAAAAAAAACCCACAACCAGAAAACGGTTAACATGAAATAATCTGAGGTCATTTTCCACTTACATCATAAATTTCTATGTTTCATAGAAATGTTTTTTTTTTGCTATGCTTAATGGCTCTCAATCCCTTGAGTCACAGGACTTAAAACAGATAATCAGAATTGTTTTTATTAACTACCACTGCACTATGTATTTAAACACTAAGTATCTGCTTAACTTGTTGGAAGTTTCCTGAACTGACAGAAATATTTATACAAGAAACAGACATCACTAAACTCATCACAGTTTGTTTTCATACACAAACACAACTTTGGCTCTGCATTTCTGTAACAAAACTCCACTTAGCTTTGCAGACTATTGGCAATGACAGCGAATCTCTGTTTCAGCTTCTCCCTTTTCTGCTTTAAGTGCTTTTCTATGGCCCTGGCTTCTTTTAAGATCTCATCAAGTTCCTGGACATAAGAAGAATCCAATGCTATTCTTGCACTAAAGTGAAGAAATCTGTAGTTAAAATCAGTGCTAATGCCATTAACTTTCTCACTACTTTTATGTTTTTCTTAAAAATGGGTTGTCTATCAATACCCAGTTTCTGATTAAATTAATCCTCTGTTGTAATAAAAACCACCATTTTTCTTTCAAGATCCGTTTGACAGTTTTCAGTGTTAATTTCCCTAAACTGCAGCCACCCATCCATCTTATCTAGAGAGTTTTAAAATCGCTGTGCAAATAGCACAAAGTCAGCTTGCCTTATAGTGTCAGCATATTTTGATAACAAGTTGTTCGTTTCTTTGCTGATCTCTGTTAAGAGAGAAAAAGATCATTTTATTTAAACATTTGGATGAATCTCAACATGAAATTAGGTCATTCCGTACTTACTACGTATTTACTACATCACCATTTAAAACCTTTTCCAGTGGTTCAGTCTTGAAAAGGGACTGCGAGTCCTCAGAAGGAGCCAAATCTGTTTTGTCAGACAGCTGAGGATTTTCTGAAGCTTCATTCTAACAACAGAGCACATTAGGAAAAATACAGTTCTAGGATTTAAAACAAGCTTTGCACAGAGTTTGGCTGAGAGAAAAAAGAGGTTTAAAAAGACCTTGAGGGTGTTTTTGGAGAAAATGGGAGTAGTGAAATAGAGATTTTTTTGCAGTTCACTTAAGTTAGCAAAATGAATGAAGCACTTATATTTTAGCTTGTAGTGTTATGTGTTAAATTTTAACCTTTTACTTAAGAAACCTCTGCCTGGTACAAAGGGCATAAGAAAATGCAAAATCCTGAAGCTTCTTGCATAAAGAGCAATAGCAGAGGAGGCAAAGGACCCAGATAAAGAAGCTCCTCTGTCTCCAAGCCTATCAGGACTGACAGACGTACTCAGATCAGCACCAAAGGACCGACAGCGCACGCGCAGAGAGGAAAAGTTCAAAAGGTCAGTCATGAGGAAGACCACGATCTTCAGCCTCAGGACCACCCAGAGACCCCCGTGCGACCACCAGAGCAAACCAGGCGTGCCCAGAAGGGCCTGGACCTATTCAGTGTGAGAGGCGAGCCCAGGCAGGGCCAGGGGTCGAACAGGCACGGAAAAGTTGTGCAGTGTATTTCATATGGAGCACCTTTGGGAATAAAGGTGTGGGTCAGACCGAGGCTCGGGGCACAAGTGTTGGAGAGATATCTCACTTGTGTTGGGTGCTGACAATACAGACCCACCTCATAACTACCCAGGGTGTGGAGTCGATTTATTTATCCCGCGTATCGCTTCAGCAGGTTCACAGAATCATGAGCATTTTGGGGAGTGGGTGGAAGTATTAGATTGAGGTCTCTGTATATACACGTTTATTTATATATACACACATATTTCTATCTATATACTATTATCTGTAGTATATGTACCTCATACACACATATTTCTATCTATATACTATTATCTGTAGTATATGTACCTCATACACACATATTTCTATCTATATACTATTATCTGTAGTATATGTACCTCATACACACATATTTCTATCTATATACTATTATCTGTAGTATATGTACCTCAGTAAAAGCTGGTGCACCTCAGGAGCTCGCTCTCAAGAAGTTCTACATAAATATGTCCCAGTGCTTACCCAGTTTTCTTGGGCTTCAAGCTCTTGGAGAAACTGCAGTTTCCCCACACAAAAAAGTAATTTCTGTTCCCCTAAACCTCCCTAAAATGCCGCGGATCTCTGTTCCTTCAGTCCAGAGGAGAACATGGGATGAGGGGTCCTCCCTCACACAGCACCGCTTACCTCCATCTTTTTGCTTTTATTTCTATTTCCATCTCCTTTTTGCGATTTGCTCGCCATGGCTGCCTCACGAAAAGCACGAGGTGTTTGCTGAGCGGTCACGCGGGGGGGGAGAGTTTGCATAAAAACCTGTAAAACGTGCAGCTGGTTCCTCTGCAAGGGCGCTCCTCTCACGGGGGAGGCAGCGCCTCAAAGGGCTGGAGACGGCGGGGGAATGGCGGGGAGTGCCGAGCCCGCCTAAATTCGATACCTGAGGGGATTTATCCCTTGCTGATCCCCCCCAGAGCCTGAGGGCTCCGAGGCGTCCAGGACGCCCCGGCCCCGCGGCTTCCCCTTCAGGCGGGCGGGAAATGGCCGTGAGGGGCCGCGACTGTGGGGACAAGGGAAAAGGGGACAAAGGACGAGAAACAAGGGACGGGACACAAGGGACACAAGGGACACAAGGGACGGGACACAAGCGACAGCAGCTCCCCTCAGGGCCGGCAGCAGCCCCGGTGCCACCCTCGGTGGCAATGCCAGCCGCGGCCCGAGGCGCCCCCTCAGGGCCCGGGGAGCGGCTCCGGCCCGGGCCCTTCTATCAATTAAAGCTTTGAACAGTTCCTCAAACCTTTCCCGTCAAATTTCACCTTGGAATGAGTTTCTTGGAATGTGCAATGGATCTGCCTCAAAGAAACGAGCCAGAAATGAGTGCAATGTGAGCGGCCAGGCACTAACGTGAGTAATGACGCAAAAATGAGTAACAGCGTTAAAATGAGTAAAAACACTAAAATGCATAAAAACACTATAAATGAGTAACAGCGCTAAAATGAGTAAAAGCACTAAAATGCATAAAAACACTAAAATGAGTAACAGTGCTAAAATGAGTAAAAGCACTAAAATGCATAAAAGCACTAAAATGAGTAACACTAAAATGAGTAACGCTGCCACAATACACGGCTGCCAAGACTGCATTTTCTCTCTCTTGCTAAAGAATGGAGAATAAAACTGTACAGTTCCCGAGGCTCATTTTCACTGCTGCAGGTAAAACATGTCTTTGTTCGCTACAGTAAAATAAATGATTGCAAGATCAGAATTTATGATAATGTTGTGCTGTATTAGATGTTTTACATTATGATGTAGAATTTATGGTATGTAATGTTATGTAAACTTTGCCTTTGACTTGGGTTTTTTTTTTCTTTTTTTTTTTTTCTTTTCTTTCTATTTTCTATTTTCTGTTTTAAGAAAGTACCTGAATCTCACACACATAATCAATAGAGGAAATTAAAATATCAGCATGAGAAATCAAACTCCTGAAGGAACAAGAACTAAATACTTTCTCAAAGTATTATTTTTAATAAGCTGCCATGGCCCACTTAATTTACTGATCAGCTATCTCATAGATAATTATGTTATTAGCACTACTATCTAAACGTTAAGAAACGGATATGACAGAACATGCTAGGAAAATGTTCTTGAAATGTTTACTTAATTGTTTCATGGTAGTAGTTTTTATTAACAGACCACCTGGAGTAAAACAAATTAAACATCTGGATTTTCATTTTCTTATGGATATGACAGTCTATAAGTAAAACTCAGACTAAAAGCAACATTAAAACATTTAAAAGAAAATTATCTAAGGGGACAGAATTCACTCTTATTAGAGTTCCAGTTCCTTTAAAATTGGAGAAAAGTTATCTAAGCCATTACTCTAAAGGTAGTTGCAGTTCCTCTAAGATTTGAGATATTAAATTGCAGGAGAAATGAAAGTTTAAACTGTACCACAAAAGCTATTGTGTGAGTTAGATCTGGTCCTGAAAAATGCAAATATGTGCACAAAAGATAAGGAAATGCCTTTTATTCAATGTGTTCAGTGAACTAATCGAATTTTAAGGCTCTCAAAGGCTGACATGAAAGACCAAGTCCTCCTTGTATGGAATATCAATTGACCAAAAATATTAGTGCCAACAAGTAATACAAAATAAGTAATGATCTGAATGGTTATTTGAACTTAAATGATAAATCATTGGTACAGCATTAATTTTTGAAAAATGTTTTTGGCTAAACCAGCCAAAATCCAGGGTTATTAGGAAAAGAAGCCGTTTTTTTATCTTTACCATTTCAAATAAAGTTGAAAAATGTGCTTTTAACATCAACATCACCGCCTCATGTTTATCATACAGATATTAAAGCATGCCTATGAACTTTGTTGGGTTTTTTTTTTACCTCCAAGAGCAGTAAAAGGCATGTGAGCAGCTGAGAGAATGCCTTGGGGATTTGGGTTTGGGTTTGATGTGGGGATTTGGGGTGGTTTTAGCATCCTCACAACTTGGGGCTCTTCAATTTACCCGCCAGGCTGCAGGGCTGAGTGCCCCAACCTCTGACCGGTGACAGAAAAAGCAAATCCAGGCACGGAGATGTTACCAACTGGGGTGACTTTATGATGCTCATATCCCCATTTGTCTGTTTAGCCCAGAAATAAATTCTGCACCTCTAGGGCTGGTTCTGAGAGCGGAGGGGGAAGAAGAAGCACACAGTTTGCTTTCAGAAACTGCACTCACTCCCCCACGTTCCTGCTCCTGCGTTGTCTGTGGACAGGCAGACGGTGAGACAGAGCTCTCCTCTGCTTTTAGTTTGTTTTTAGCTAGCTGAGGCAGAGGAGTTCTCTGGGCTGTGGTTTTTATTTTTCCTTAGAACTATTTAAACCTGCTCTGGACTGAAAACCCAGCTGGCAGCTCTCACCTATAGCCCACCGTGCCGAGCCCGGGCTGCGCCGCAGGGACTGATGAGAGACTGAGTGACCGAGGCACAGCCCACAAAGGGGACTTTTCTGAGTTGGTCATCTCTTCAGAGCAGCAAAAAGTTTTATTGTTTAATATTGCTTGCGAAAAACGCCGATCACTTAGTTTTTAAAATTTTTAAAGTTTAACAATAACAAAATGGTTATTAAAATAGTAATACAATTAGAGTAATAAAAATTTAGGGTTAGGACAATTACAAGACAATAAAGAACAAAGAATTACGGACGTCCGGATGCTCTCGGGCACTTAATCCACGACAAGCGTGCCTTGTGAACAAAGGAATCACCTTAAAAGCAACAGCTTGTTGCGTATACAAAACACTTCATGATTATGCATATATTTTATTTAAAACAAGAAATTCGTCTGGTACTTGTCAAAAAGTTTCTGTTAATCCCCAGGCGCCTTCGGGTCTAAGTCAGGCTTGAAGAAGTTCGTTTCTATTGATAAGGAAAGTCATAATTTCCTCTCCTCTGGAAAATTTAGGGGTTTCTGTAATTGTTATCCTTGTGCGAAGAATTCCTTGATTATCTCATATCTTTCTTGAGCTGGTTAAAAAGTATCTTACATAGTATAGTTTCTATTTTAACACTGTGTTATAACCTAAAAATACATTCAACACACCACTGGAGAGAATTAATACAGCATAACTTTCCAACATTACACATCTAATATTCATTGTAACATCTGCGAAAAGCCAATCATAAAATATGCATTTTTTTTTTCACATTGCTCATTTTTTGTGCTAGTGAATGCTTTGCCTGTTAAATAAACAGGTTTTTCCCACTTTTCTCCAAAGAAATATTTTCCCCAAACCAATTAGAAGAAAGGCCACTTAAATTTGCTTTCTAGAGAAAACCCCTTTAGAGTTTTTCTCCCAAACTTGCCCTAAACCAAGACATTGGGAACTAACTCGTTCCCAAGCTCGCTGCCCTGGTTTTTAGGGCCGGTGGATCGCTGCAGTTCCAGCCTTTCTCCCCAAAGGCAGCGCGGGATGCGGGGACGGGGCGTTCTCCCAGCGCTGAGCTCCTCCCATGCGGCCGCTCCTGCACGCGGGGCTGGCCCGGGACACTGCTGCGCCCACGGCGGCATTCCTGGGCGCTGCTGCCAGCAGCAGCGGAGCAGCGGCAGCGCGGTGATTCCCATGGCATTCCCACAGGGCTGGCACGGCGCGGCACCTGCCTCCGAGCTGCGGGAGCGACAGGACGAGCGGGCTGACAGCGAGCGGCACAAAGCCGCCCTCGTAACCCCGCATTTGCATAAGGCGCTGGCTCCTGCAGCGAGGAGGGGAAATGCTGCGCGAGAAATGCGGACGTAGGCACAGACCTTGGGAAAGCGTCCCGATCTCGGTCGCCGCAGCCGCTATAAAGCCACTCCCGGCAGCGTTAGGGCAGCGCTGGCTTCCCTCCGGCCGGGGCATCCGTGGAGGCGGCGGGGCACTGACCCGGGGTGGCCTTGGCACAGCTCCCATCCTGACTCCGGCAGCTCCGCAGCTGCGCCTGCCCCCGCTGCAGCTCCCGAGGAGCCAGAAAGGATCCCCGAGGAGCCAGAAAGGACTCCCGAGGAGCCAGAAAGGATCCCCGAAGAGCCAGAAAGGACTCACGAGGAGCCAGAAAGGACTCACGAGGAGCCAGAAAGGATCCCCGAGGAGCCAGAAAGGACTCATGAGGAGCTAGAAAGGATCCCTGAAGAGCCAGAACGGATCCCCGAAGAGCCAGAAAGGACACCTGAGGAGCCAGAAAGGATCCCCGAGGAGCCAGAAAGGACCACCGAGAGCCACCTCTGCTCCTGACCGTGCACCCCGCGCTTCTCCCCGCTCCCACCGCAGCTGCCGCGGAGCCAGAAAGGACCCCCGAGGAGCCAGAAGGGATCCCCGAGAAACCAGAAAGGACTCACGAAGAGGCAGAAAGGACTCACGAAGAACCAGAAAGGACTCCCGAGGAGCCAGAACGGATCCCCGAGGAGCCAGAAAGGATTCCTGAAAAACCAGAAAGGACCACCGAAGGGCCAGAAAGGACCACCGAAGGGCCAGAAAGGATCCCCGAGGAGCCAGAAAGGACCACCGAGAGCCATCTGTGCTCCTGCCCGTGCCCCCTGCGCTTCTCCCCGCTCCCACCGCCCGGCCGCAGCTCCCGCGGAGCCTCCGCCGGCCGCCTCTGCTCCCGCCCCGCATCCCTGCGGCTTCTCTGGGTGAGTCATTCCACGTCCGACGGGCAGAAACTCCTCTGAGCGTCTGCCGTTCCTTTCAAACGGTAAAAGGTCTAAAGAACCATCTTTTACTACTCAAGGTTGGGCTTGATGATCCTGGAGGTCTTTTCCATCTTATTTGATTCTATGATCGAGGGAAGAAGCACAGTAATTTTGTGTTACCCATTAAACCAAGGGCCACTTTTTCCTTTAGTCCTCTGCCAGAAGTTCTTCCTCTGCTTGCCCCTGGGTTTTAGAATAACAGAGGACTTTGAGGTTAATGTGCTGAGAATGAGAGGTGCACGGTTGGGTGTTGTGGTATCTCGTTTCCACGGTGTGCATGTGCATGTTTGCAAACAAAGATGCTGCTGGGAGCCTGCCGTCTCTTCTGCACAGCTACAGCTACATAAAAAACATATGAAATACAAAGAGAAAAAATCACTCGAAAATACAGTCCTCAAAGTGCTTTGCTAGAGGGACAAAGAAAACCACGGCGATTCCCACCCTAATCCCTCTGGATGTGCGTGTTTACTTATGTTTATATTGCTCACTTTTTGTATAAAAGGTCATTTTCAAGTGGTGGAAAAGCTTTGGAGTGAGCTGGGTATTTTGATAGTACAATCAAATCCCCGTGCAAGAGGCAGATCTCCCCATTGTTCACCTGGTTTTAAGACATTTATTATCTTGTGTGCAAGGGATGACCTTTCTAGGGGCAGTCAGAATGGGTTCTAACTTTTGGGTATTTTGGAAGCTCATGCTTTTCTAGGGAGAACCTGGTAAGATCAGTCTGTGCAGACTTAGCTTTTATCCCTTTATGGGGTAAGAAGCATCAAGCTTAACTCTGATTCCTCTCCCTGTGCTGGAGCAGGGTGAAGATGAGTGCTGAAGAGATTCTGGTGCGTGCAGTAGAACTTGGAAAAAATTTCTGCCTCTATTTTGATGGTAATTAGAGCATTTAATAACCTTATCTGTTTGAATTTAACACAATTTAACACAATTCCTTTGTCAGTCTAATTTCACATAACTTTCCCGTAAGCTTCAGTTTGTGTGGTGTTAGCCAAGCAGCTGAGTCAGGGGAATACTTGTTGCTTTCACAAAAAATTCTGGGAAAGGACACTCAGAAGCGTTGGAATACTGGGGATGGACTTGGAGTGAGTGAGTAATTTCCATTCTTGTGGGGAAAAAAGTCAGTTAGAAAACAGTTTCTTCTTTAAAAGCATTTTGTAATGAGTTCTTCTTGTCCTTTTGCTCACTTAAAGGCACTGATAAAACCAAAAATTTGCATGCAATTATTCCTCAGTTTTAGGCTTAGAGTGACCTTCTCACCCTTAAATAACCCTAAAAAAGTACTTTGCATGCCTCTGGTCGGGTGGTGACTCCAGTTCTCAAATGACTGTGTTTTCATTTGTTTTGCTCACAGATAAACCCTGTCTGTGGTGACAGCAGCTCAGCCTTGGTGGCACTGGGCTGTGGGAACATGTAGGTGGCTGCCTGGGCACAAAGTGACTTCTTTTGTGGGGGCAGAGCTTAATGTTGTTTTTCTTTCCTTTTTTTCACTGCTCACTTGGAACCAAGATGACGATGGTAAGCTGAGAACTCATCTTTTATGATTTTGTTACTCATTTCACACTTACTATTCCGGAGAGGACAAGTTTCACACTGAGAGTGGCTGCAAAAAAAAGAAAACAAAAAAAACCCCCAAAAAAAACCAAAAAAACCAAAACCCCAAAATACAGCTACAGCTCACTGCTACTTGTGATGCTGATGTTGCTTTAATTCCTCTTAAGACACAGTGGCTTCCCTCACAGCACCTTTCAATGCACTTTAGTTGTTGGGCAAAAGAGAACTGATGCTTCTGATTTCTCATTAACAGTCACAGCAGCTTTTCTTGCTTATATAAATAAATTCAGATTCTGGGAAATCTGCTTCAAGCAGAGGTGTAAAAGATGATGTGTTTGATGTCATTCTAAAAACTCCTTTCACGTGACATCCGTAATGCCAGGATTAAGCTGGCAGCAAACTGTCAAGGCCTGAGGTGACAACAGCTAAAAGATGAAGAATTTTGCTTTATTATTCCTGCAGAGCTGGAGTGTGATGCCCTCTGCAAGGAAAGGACTCTGCACCGAGTGCTGAGGAATGTGAAGAGCCAACTGCTCGTGGTGCGCCCCGACCTGAACGTGGCTGCCTTTGAGGACGTGACAGACCAGGAGATGCAATCTGGTAATTTCCAAACAGAAACCATCACCACTGCTCTGCTGCTTTATCCTGGAGGTGGTTCTGTGCTTTGTAATCATCCACTCAAGCATGGGATTGAGAATAATGATTTAAAACTTCATTTGCAAGAAGAAAACTAAGCTGAGAGTGAAATTTTGTGTCTTGGGCATTGGTGATGGATGAGATTTCTGGGTCAGACCAAAGCCTGCAGGATGTCACATGCAGAAAAAGGGCTGTTAAGATTTTTGCTTGGCTCTGATCACAAAATTCTTAATAATTCCCTCCTTTTTCTTATGCTGGATTACAAAAAATCTTTTTAAAATTCAAACAATGTATTGGCACTGAAAGGTGTTTCTTTCTTCTAATAATATTAGCTATAAACTTACAGCTTTGGCTTTGGCTTTTTTGGGGTGCTTCAGCAATTTATTTACAACTCTATCTATTGCCCATATTTATTTCTGGATCAGCTATATCCAGCCATGCTCTGATTTGCAGCTAGCCACTTCCACATGCCAGTCTCAGTTTCTGCATGCACACAAAAGGGTCTGATCCCTTCCCCACACTGCCTGGTGACCTCAGCTGCTTTGCTGCACCCTGGTTATTGCCTTATTGCATAAAGCACAACCAGAAGCCATAAAAATTCAAGTCCTGGCTCTTGTGTTAGGAAAAATACCCTGGTGAGACAGCCCGAGCTGCCAGGGGAATGTAAAACATCACTGAATTCAGTTGTTGCAGCTCCCTTGGAGCAGGTTATCAATAATAACCCATTTATTTCCAGGCAAAGGGATGCATTTCAGCATTCACTGCTACAAAACCACCACGCCCTTAGCAGGGTTGCCCGTGGCCTTCAGTGTCCAAGTGGAAGACAAAAGTTATTACATGTGTTGTGAGAGGGAAAGTGGAGAAATGATTGTTAGGTTCAAGGTAAGGATCTGCTTCCCTCTCCTCATCGGTACAAATCCAACAGGCAGAATTAAAAACTCAGAGCTGGAATTAAACTGCTCAGGGCTTGTGCTGGGATTAACCTGCTCCTCTTTTTCCTTCCTCAGGAAGGAGAAATTCCCAAAGAAATTCCTGGTGAAAGCAACATCATCTTTTTCAAAAAGACATTTACATCTTGCTCCTCCAAAGCCTTTAAGTTTGAATACTCAATGGAACAAGGAATGTTCTTGGCCTTTGAGGAAGAAGGCTACTTGAGAAAATTAATCCTAAAGAAACTGTCAAAAGATGAAGTGGATGAAACCATGAAGATCAGTTTATGTTAAGTTGAGTCAGAATGAAAATCACAACATACGATGGAACACTTCAACAGTTTTAAAATACAGCTTGGTTTTTATAGAGAAGAAACTTTAGTCTGTCTTTATCCAAAACAAGTCAGTTTTATGTTTTAACTACTGTCAGTACTTAGTAAAAAAAACCAAATGCAAGTTCTTGGCAAAAGGCCAAGCATGTTTTCCAGTCTGACAGAAGAGATTTACACACTGAAGAAACAAGAATGTGCATGTCAATACAGCCCTGTAGAATTTGATCCCTAAAATCTTTAATGCCTGTTGACCCAACAGCTTTTGAATTAGGTTTAGACTTTTACATTGCCAAACCTCTCAGATGATGGATTTCTCACCAGAGCAGTTTAAACAGCACATCCAGCTGCATCCTGTGTGAGGAAACCTCAGACACTTTCCATGAGAGACCCTCAGCTTGCCCGGAGGGACTTACCCGTGACTCACCATCTGCATGCTCCTCCTCCTGGGGTAAAAATAACACATGTTGGCATTTAAACCAGACCACAGACCCGTTCTGACCACAACACCAACAAAAAATTGGCCAGCTACCTGCTTTTGCTAATAAATAACATTTCCTATCCACATTAAAAAGAAAAAAAAAAATCAGAAAGCCCTATCTTGTGGAATCCAAACAGTGACTTGGTTCATTGCAGAATCACTGATGGTAACACAAATTCTCTTCCTCATAGTGCCACAGCAATACCATGAGAATGTGGAAAGAGTTTTCCACTCGTTAGCAATGTGAAAGTCAGACAGGATGAAGCTGAAAGTTAAAAACCACAATCTCAGTTCCCCCCTAAAAAATCCCTAACAGAACATTCCCTCAGCCTCCTCTTTGTTGTCTTCTCGGTCACACAGGACAACACAGACCAGAGTTTTTAGAAAATAAACCTCAAAAAAGTGTTGCTGATGAACATAAAAACCTTGAAAGTTGAATGTTCCTGAAGTCAATCTGCAAAAGTATTTTACTCTACGTCAATCCTTGTTGTATTTTCTAAGGGACATTAATTATCCTTGTATTAAGTCAAGTCTAAGTCACCTCTAAGTATTAATTCATACAAATATTCTTTGCTTTATGAAGTAAGGCAGAGCAGATCTAGCTACAGAGAAAACATTTTAGGCAACCCAAAAGCAGTAAAAACGGTTCAGAAGCACACACGAAATTTCTGGAAATTCTTTATTGCATGGATTAAGAAAAAAGTATTCCCTTTTCTACATCAATTCCCAGCGTCCAAAGAGTTACAGGGTCTGCCTTACACACTGATGTCAGAAGAAGCAGTTCAGTTTTCCAAGCTTGTTTTACAGAACAAGCCAAGCTTGTTTTACAGAACAGGAAATCAACTAACAGTTAGAAAAACACTCATTAAAGCTGGTATTACAAGGAGAGCTCCCTTTAGCTATGCAAGTCTGCCACTGATGCAATTCATTCATCCCAATTTACAGTGCAGCTCGATTCCACTCACTCTCACTGGACATTTTCCAGTTAAATCTGTATTTAAACCTGTTTTTTCTCTGTACATTCTAAACTAGCTCTGAGCCCCCTGCAGGCTCACTGGGGACCGCTGGCTGTTCCTTTGTGGTGCAGGACGTTGCTCACAAGCTGATGAAGCAGAGGCAGCAGAGGACAATCGTGTGTGTCAGGGCTGGGGCTCCTCAGAGGCTCCAGAGCATGGCCACGGCCTTGCAGATGCCCACGTCGTGGTAGTTGAAGTGGCAGAGGCCAGCGAAGGTCAGGGCAGACAGGATGTACAGCCCCGTGTTGGCCACTTTAATGGGGACATCTCCGTGCACATAATCAGTAATTACCTGGCCCAGACCCCTGAACAAGAGAGAAAAGTTCAAATCAGCAAAGTTCACTCACTGAAATCCATCCACTTTGTGTCCCCGTTCTACCAGCTCGCTTTTCCCCCCCTGCTGCCATCAGCCTTTCCTGAAGAATGCTCAGTTCCCACACAGAAAGAGGAAGAACCTATTTCAAAAACAAAACAAAACATCCCACAGATCCTATTGAAAATGCACAGATTGGCTCAGTTTTCTTGAGAAAACAGGTGCTGACCACAGCTCTCCAAACAGAATCCTTGGAATCTGCCTTCTCATCTGACTGGAAAAGAGAAAAACCAAGGAAATATCTGGGACCAGCCACTGTCACAAAGGCACAGAAGACTCCTGGGTATGTGTTTAGATTAGAAGAGTGGCAACCAAAGAAATCAGCACATTTTCATTTTTTTCCACATCTGGAAGTGAACTCCTGTCCAGATTTGAACTATCTAGCAACAGGAGACACAGGATGCTTGTTTTGGGAAAAAGCTCCCAGAGCAAGGGAAGTGCAAGAATCCCTGGCACTAATTCCTAAGGGCAAAACTGAGGTTTAAGAAAAACCTGGCAGCCCCAAAGTATCATGAAAATCTGCTTTATCCTTGTAACAAGGAACTCCCAAACCAGGATCACCTCAGGAAGGTGGATGCTGCCAGCCTGGCCAGCCATGTAGATCCACTCCTAATTAGCTCTGCTAATTAGCAGAACTAATTAGCAGCAGAACTACACTGAGCAAACACCCAGCCAGGAATAAAGGAAATAATCATCCAGGTCTCCTTAGTGGAATATTTGCTCTTTATTATGCAGAACCTCATCACCACTGAGATGTACAAAGCCAGTGCACGGAGCTTTAGAGGCAGAATATTTTTGTATTATTTATATACAGCTCTGTCCTCTTTCTGTTCCCTCTGTTCACACAACACTGGTTCTTCCACGGGCTAAAAACATCCAGGATTCTACACCTCCAGGGGCAAGGAAGTGCTCTTAAGGTTAAGATGCTACAGAGATTTTATGGATTCTTTTTTCTGACTGCGAGAACAGCGTGAGAAAGGAAGACCAAGGTCCAACCACTCCTGCCACCGAACGTGGAGACCAAAGACTTTTTCCAGGTGTTTTACACTAGACCAGGATGAGGTTTGGAGGCACCAAACCTTCTCTGCTGTGAGTTGAGCCCTGCTGTGCTTACCAGTGGCCGTGCAGGGTGAGGGCTGCAGCCAGGGAATAGTCCACAGCGGGTCCGGGGTACAGGTAGGCTGCGGGGAGCAGCCCCAGCAGCAGCACGCTGACCGCTCTCTCCCCTGTCCAGTGCAAAGATGCAGCCTTGGAAGTGCCTGCAAAGAGAAACATCCTCAGGGAAAAGCCCCTCTGCCAAGGGATGAAGGGATGGCTTTGAAATCTGGAGAGTTTGCAAACCAAAACCCTGCATGAGCAACACCTGGAAACACGACGGGAGCATCGGCCCAGGCTGAAACCATCAAGAACTGACTGTGAAATTATCAATGCAACGCCCCCAAAGTGCTCAACTAACACACAGATATCCATCCACCTAAACCAAAATGCAAGTGTTTTTCTTTGTTTTGGCATGGAGAAAAGAAATTCAGAAAGTGACAAGATAAGGAAAGCAAAGGACCTGAAGTTTGGGCTTGGGCAAAGTGCAAACTGAAGTGCTATTAACTGGTAACAGTGCTGCTGAAGGTGAGGGTACACACACTCCTCGCAGCCTGAGGCACCACAGCTGCACCATTATTTATCACAAATAACATCTCTGCACGGTTACTGCCCTGTCTAACAACGCTCAGCATTTCACAACTTCTCCCTTAAATCAACGGGCATTTAGGATTATTTTTTCCTTTGCTGGTAACACCCTTAACTGTGCATCACCCAACAAGACACCAAGAAAACCACTGCACCATGTGTAAATCTCTTCTGTTCTTTGTTACAGCTGCCACTTAAAATCTCCTAGAGTGGCCCAAAAAAATGATAGACTCAGCCTGGTTTGGGATGGGAAGGACCTTAAATCTCATCTTGTTTTTAAATCCCTGTATGGCCTTTGGGTATCACCTCCATCAGCTCTGTTCCTTACCCCTGCACCGCTGTTGGTCCCTTGGAGGACCCGAGCCACAATCTGGTCCTTTACAAGCCATTCTGGACAGAATCACTGAGTACTCAGAAGGTGGAACAGACCTTAAGGATCATCTAATCCCAACGCCTGCCACGGGGGCAGGATGCCTTGCGCTAGACCGGGGCGCTGGGGTTCAGCAGTTCCAAGGAGGGGAAAATGGGTCCTGACCCCGGGAAAACGAGACCCCCGCACACAGACAGACACACAGACAGACAGACAGACAGACACACAGACAGACAGACAGGGCCGTACCGTGTCCCTGGCGGGGCGGGCCGTGGCTGTCGCGGGCCGGAGCGCAGCGGGCGGCGGCGGCACCGAGCGCGGCGGGGCGGCGGAGCAGGGCCGAGCCGAGGAGAGCTGCGGGGACAGCGGGGCGCGGCGTGAGGGTCCCGCACCCGCCGGGATCCCCACCCTCCCGGGTCCCGGAGCCATGAGCATCCCGCACCATCCGAGGGTCCCACGGCCTTTGGGGTCTCGCACTCTCCAGGATCCCGCACCATGCGAGAGTCCCGCACCCTCCGGGGTCTCGCACCATGCGAGGATCCCGCACCCTCCGGAGTCCTGCACCATCCGGGGTCCTGCACCCTCCGGGGTCCCGCACCCTCCTGAGTCCCGCACCATCCGGGTTCCCGCACCCTCCGGGGTCCCGCACCCTCCTGAGTCCCGCACCCTCCAGGGTCCCGCACCCTCCTGAGTCCCGCACCATCCGAGGGTCCCGCACCCTCCGGAGTCCTGCACCATCCGAGGGTCCCGCACCCTCCAGAACCCCGCGCCCTCCGGGGTCCCGCACCATCCGGGGTCCCGCACCCTCCGGGGTCCCGGTCCCCGCCTCACTCACCCAGGGCAGCCCCGCGGGGCCGCGGCCGCAGCAGCGCCAGCGCCATGTCCGCTCCAAGGGCACCGCGCCCGGACACGGAAGCGCCGCCCGAGCTCCCGCCGCCGCTTCCGCCTCCGGGGCACCGGCCCGGCCGGGAGCGGCGGCCGCGGAGCTGCCCGGGGCCGCCGCGAACGGCCGGAGGCAGCGGTGGGTGCGATTTTGGGAAGGAATCCTCCCCTGCGAGGGCGGGCAGGCCCTGGCACAGCTGCCCGGAGGAGCTGTGGCTGTCCCATCCCTGGAAGCGCCCAAGGACAGGTTGGACAACCTGGTGGAAGGTGTGGTGCTCACGGAAATGGAATATCTTTAAATTCCGTTCCAGCCCAAACCGTTCTGTAATTCTATAATTCGGCGTTAAACCCTGCAGCAGACCCAGGTGCAACTCACCTGTGTGTTCATTACTGAAACACCTTTGTACACAGAATAAACACCTCCGTGAACATCCCGGTTTTTCTTTCCGTTTGAAAGGAAAAAAGGAACAGCAATCGGGGCTTGGAGTGAGGATCTGGGGCCGCTGTTTTGTGCTTGTCCAAGACACAACAATCACTCCACACATTTCCCCAGTGCCCTGATTTCATCTCCTGCAAGTGTGCTCAAGCAGAAACAAACAGTACAGGGAGAACACAGGCACCACCCAGACTCCCAGGCCTGTGCTCTGTCCCCGGGCTTTGCTCCAGAACAGTGACAAAAGCATCAAACACATCTGCATTTATTTCTTTTATTAAAAGGCTCGGCTGTTCGCCGCAGGGAGAACGGCCTGGTACCAGTTTCTCCAGTAACACAGAGCAGAGACAGGACACAACACCCAGCAAGGCCCCTCTGTCAGCACAAATGGTTTCAGCATCCCCATAGAGAAGGAAGGACGGTAGACACGGTGGCCAGCCCACAGCAGGCTCGGGACAGGAGTCTAAACCAAGCAAATGAACTGGTGGCTTTTTTTTCACCATTAGAGAAGTCACTGCCCCTTCAGCTGGAATGGGAATATTCCCTCAGCTCCCCTCCGTGTCCAGCTGAGCCTGTGCACGCCTCCACAGCTCTGCTTTTGGTGAAGGATGGGAAGACAAAACTACTGTGGGGGTCACAGTGACATTTCCTCTATTACCAGCTTGCTTTATCAGCCTGTCCTCTCTCCTACTGGCCATTGTTTTGGTGAGCAAAAAGAGCAATCTGTTCAAACATAATTTAAGAAAAAAAACAACCCGATCACAGCCAAGCTGGCAGCACGAGCCCACCTGTGGGCCAGGTAGGTGCTGTCCTGCAGTGCTGCCTGGCGAGCCCAAGGCTGCCCGGGCTCGTTGCTCCCCGTGGGCTGGCAGCACGTGTGTAAACCAGTGTTGGAGCAGTGGGGCAGTGCTGAGTGACAAAGACCTGCCCCTGTCCTCCCCTCCTGCTCTGAGCTGCACCCAGACCCCTCAGTCCTCATCAGAGCTGTCCTCAGATTTCTCATCCCCCGCCACCTTCCAGTTCTTCCTCTTGCTCCTCTTCTCTGGCACCTCACTCGGCCTCTCGGGCACGGAGTTGTGGCGCTTCTTTCTCTTCCTTGGGGGCCGTTTCTCCTTTTTCCCCTCGGATTCAGTGTCCTCAGAGCTGCTGGTGCTGGAGCTGCTTGCATGGCAAAAGTCACTCTCCTGCCCAGAAGAAGAGGTAGGTTCCTTGGCAGGCACTTTCCTGGGCTTTTTCTTGCGCTTGTGTTTTCTTTTCTGGGTGCTTGGGGTCTCCTCTCCTGAGCCCTCGCTCTCCCCCCGGGAGGAATCTGTGGAAGTTCTCTCCTGCTCCTTTTTCTTTTTCTTCCTCTTTTTGTGTGAGCGCTTTTTTTGCTTCTTCTTGTGGGATTTCTTGGTTTTTTTCCTTTTGTGGGACTCACGGGCTGTTTGCTTCCCCAGGTGGGATTTCTTCTTCCCATTGACAGCATTTTGCTCATCTCCTTCCTGCTGATCACTGGAAAAAGAACAGGAGGAAGTGAACTGAAAGCCACTGAGTGATGAAACTCATTCATATCCAATCTGTAAGCCTGAAAAATATTGGTGATTCTGCTGGGTGTAGGTTAAAAATAATTCATTCTGTCTTAAAGTCTTGTTTTTCCACTCTCCAGGATGCTGCAATTTATTTACCTCCCAGACTCGTAGATTTTGGTAAATCCAGCTAAACATGACTATCTTAATACAAAAGATTCTCCTAAGACTCACACCACATTAATGGATTTGAGTTTTTTAACAGTTAGGCTTTGCGTTCAAGGTTGATCTCTATTCAAAATTCAAAACTCGGTTTGTAAAATTCCCTGCAGAGCTTCTCAGAAGGCAGATTCTGGATCCATCAGTAAGGGTGGCTGCCTTACCTGTCTGTGTCAAATTCTTCAGGGTACAACTCTTTATATCCACTGTGCCCCCACCTGTAAGAAAGCAGAACCATCCATTAAAAACACACAACCTATTTGAGGACAAAAGTGCAATTCTGAAAAGGCAGAGCCACAGAATGAATCTGAGTTTAGACAGGAAGGAAATAGGACTGATTTGGTTGGTGCTATTTAAACACACCTTATGTTCTCAAACCACAACTCTGATTTCTTTAAATCCAACTCTGGACTTGTGTTTCTTGAGATTTTTTAAGCTTATTGGGTAGAGTAATAAATATTAAGCTTAGGGCTGGGCTTTTGTTGCTTAGTGTGGCTTAGAAACTCCACAGATGAGCTCAGATTGGTTTTTCTGTGACATGGCAGAAGTTTGTACATGTCATTCATTCTCAAAATGAGCTGAAGCTCTATTTCATCATACCAAACAGAAATGTGTCCTTTTTTTTTGTACAGGGCTCCAAAAAGATGTTTCAATTACAACCACAGACACACAGAATTCCCTCACAGACCTGTCTGGCATGTTGGCTTCACATTCATACAGCTTTTTATTCCAGGATCTGGCCCTGAGGAGATCATCTTCCACCAGGTCAAGGAGCTGCGGGTTCCTGGATCTCCAGTCTGCCCTGTGCCCCTCCTCGTCGAAGCCATCGCTGCGCATGCGGCTGCTGCGGAGAGGGAACAGCTCCTTCAGGTGAGGAACAGCTCCTTCAGGTGAGGAACAGCTCCTTCAGGTGGGGAACAGCTCCTTCAGGTGAGGAACAGCTCCTTCAGGTGAGGAACAGCTCCTTCAGGTGAGGAACAGCTCCTTTGGGTGGGGAACAGCCCCCTCAGGTGAGGAACAGCTCCTTCAGGTGGGGAACAGCCCCCTCAGGTGGGGAACAGCTCCTTCAGGTGGGGAACAGCCCCTTTGGGTGGGGAACAGCCCCTTTGGGTGGGGAACAGCTCCTTCAGGTGAGGAACAGCCCCTCAGGTGGGGAACAGCCCCTCAGGTGAGGAACAGCTCCTTCAGGTGAGGAACAGCCCCTTCGGGTGGGGAACAGCCCCTTTGGGTGGGGAACAGCTCCTTCAGGTGGGGAACAGCTCCTTCAGGTGAGGAACAGCTCCTTCAGGTGAGGAACAGCCCCTCAGGTGGGGAACAGCTCCTTCAGGTGGGGAACAGCTCCTTCAGGTGAGGAACAGCTCCTTCAGGTGGGGAACAGCTCCTTCAGGTGGGGAACAGCTCCTTCAGGTGAGGAACAGCCCCTCAGGTGGGGAACAGCTCCTTCAGGTGGGGAACAGCCCCTCAGGTGAGGAACAGCCCCTCAGGTGGGGAACCCCTCCCAGCCACCCCTCATTCACGGGGGACCTCCCAGCACATCTCACACCAATGGTCAGGCTTAAGCAGAGGCTCGACCTCTTTCCAGGAGTCATTAAGGAGGTAATGGATGTTCCTGTGGTGTGTCTCACCTGGAGGTGTCTGACAGCATTCTGCTCTGCCTTTTCCAGTAAGTCTCTTCTGTCTGCTTCTCCCACTCCCGTATTTTCCACATTTCTGTCTCTTCCTGAAGCTGAAAGTCACAGAAAGGGAAAGGAGTTTAACATCAGGGAAAATTCACAGCCACGCAGCACCAACCTCAACACTCCTGGTAAGGAAACTCACAGCCACCTTTCCTACCATCCCCAAACAAAGGATTACTTACACATATCTGTATCCAAAAGAGAACCTCCTGGTGGTGGTTAGACCTGCTGAATTACGATTCATGAAACACTCTGCTAAACTTAATGGAGTTGCTTAATCTTGCACTAAAATCCTGCCTGTGCACACAACGTCCACATTGTTTCATGCAATAAAAAGCACATACACAGCGCCAACAAATAAAACAAAACAAAACCTATTAAAGATTTGCTACTTTTTAAGTAACTACAGACATATTCCCTCAGCGGGGTGAGAAACCGAAACTCGGGGAAAACCGGAACGGCGTTAAACCAAAAGCGACCCCGAGGATGCGGCCGACTGAGCAGACTCTTATTTCTGCCCAACACTCCCGCTCTGCCCCGCAGCATCAGCAGGAGCCGCACCACCGGGATGTCCCCGCAGCCCGGGATGTCCCCGCACCCTCACGGTGTCCCCGCACCCTCACGGTGTCCCCGCAGCTCGGCGCCGCAGGCCCCGCTGGGCGCGGGCGGCCGGGGCCTCACCTTGTTGTGCGCTCCGGTGTGGCGGATGACGTTGCGCAGCAGCACCTTCCCCACGGGCACGCGGGACATGCTGCGGGCGCTGCCGCGGGCCGGCCCGGGCGCGGTGCCGGTGCCGGTGCCGGTGCTGGCGGTGTTTGCGGCGGGGCCGGGCCGGGCCGGGCCGGGCGGGGGACGCGGAAACGCGCGGGGCCGCGCGCGCGCCGCTTCCGGCGCCGTCTCCCGGGCAACGGCGCCGCCAGGGCCGTGAGGGCCGTGAGGGCCGCGGGCTCCGGGACGGACCCGAACAGCCCCGAACGGGCCCGAACCGCCCCGAACGGACCCGGGACAGCCCCGAACGGGCCCGAACCGCCCCGAACGGACCCGGGACAGCCCCGAACGGGCCCGGTACAGCCCCGAACGGACCCGAACCTCCCCGAACGGACCCGAACCTCCCCGAACGGACCCGGACAGCCCCGAACGGACCCGAACCTCCCCGAACGGACCCGGGACAGTCCCGAACGGACCCGGACCGCCCCGAACAGCCCCGAACGGACCCGGACAGCCCCGAACGCATCCGAACAGCCCCGAACGGACCCGGACAGCCCCGAACGGACCCGGACAGCCCCGAACGGACCCGGGACAGCCCCGAACGGACCCGAACCGCCCCGAACAGCCCCGAACGGACCCGGGACAGCCCCGAACGGACCCGGACAGCCCCGAACGGGCCCGGCCCGGCACCGGATCCAGCCCCGCGCTGCCCCCGCGGCTCGGACCGCCCGGGCCCCGCTGCCGGAGCTGGGGATGGCCCGGGACAGCCGGTGGCTGCTCTAAAGAAATCCTCTTTTGGGGGAAAAATAGCCCAGAAATTCCCAGAACCACTGTGGCTGGGTAATGCTGGAAACGATGGAACTCGTTAATAGCTTAAATCAATTACTTAACCAGTAAAATTTAAGTAATGGCTTAAATTCCATTTTAAGGAATGGTTTAAATTCCATTTTAAGGAATGGTTTAAATTCCATTTTAAGGAATGGTTTAAATTCAGTTTTAAGGAATGGTTTTAATAAAATATTAAATGATCGTTTTAATCAGTTTTGGGTCGTATTTATAATTTAATTATTTTTTTAAAATTGCCTTTTAATTAATTGTTTTCTGTAATTGTGGATATTCTTAGCCAGCATTTAGCAAAGCTGTTGTAAGATACTTCTGCAGAAACACAGCTTGGGTGAACGACTGAAACTTCTTGAAGTTTTGGCAGATTACACAACAAAAGCCCAGAGTGAAAATCTTTGGTAGGAGTGGGGTTAAGGGAATTTTTAATTCACTTTTTACTCATGAGAGGTGAGTATCTCAAATGCCTGTAGAGATGCAAGGAGAAAAGGAAGGTTGGAGGAATAGCAGCACCACCAAACTCATGAAAAAAATGAGTAAAGACTGTAAATCTTCAAAGAATTATTGAATATTTAGTCACAGTACTTGCTATGTGCTGTAATAAAGAACCACCAATGCCTGCACGCTTTACTGAAGGGACAGCAGGGACGTGGTGGTGTGTTTTTGTTAAATAAATGGCCAGGATCCCATGGCTAGAGCAGCTCTCCTCAAGTATTTAATGCTGGCCCGACGTGTCACACACAGCCCCACAGCTGGACAGCGCAGAGAGGAAGCTGCAGGCAGCAAAAAGCAAATGTCCGGGAAGATCTGTGATTAAATTTCAGGTTAATAGGGAGAGTTGCACTGTGAGGCTGCAGAGCACTGACCCAGAGCAGGAAAGCCACGCACAACTGAAGAGAAAAGCACTGGGACATGGTTTAGTAGTTGTCAATTCCAAACGTTTAATGGATCATGGGTTCACTAGAGCCAGTCTGGAATCAGGGTATTTCAGGTCATTCAAGAAAATCCAGAATCTTAATGCACTTTTTTGTTTTTTTGCGCTTAAGCAAGGCATCACAGCAACCAGACACTAAATAGTTCCCACAAAAATATTTAATTTCCACAGTATTTTCTTTCAGTATCTTTAGTGAATTATGTAGAATTTTACAGGAGACAGTACTTAATGCAATATACAGAATAACAGGATCAGCCTGAACAACTTCTTCCTTTTTTTCCAACTCTGCCCCCCTATTTAATTCTCCTGGTCACTCTGTCATGACTGCACATTTGTCCTTTTTTTACATGAACATTTCCATGTGCGAAGTGGAATTTCAGAATGTTCAGCACTGCAGCCCTTGCAGGGTGCAATGCCTGGGGTGAGTGGACACGAGTCCAACAGACTAGAGAAGCACCTTACATACAATATGTACATGGAGAGCACATTCTGCAGCTTCACTGGGGCTGGAAAAAACATAAGACAATCCAGGGGAGGTCTGCAATTCCAGTGGCTTAAGTCAGAGCTTCCTATGTTAGAACGCCTGAAATGAAAAATCCCGAACATCCCAGTCCTCACATGATTTAACATCCCCTGGTGGGGTTATCAGCATGTGTGATTTGTCTACGCTGCCTTCCAACACACGTGGAACATTCTGCAAAACAGTTACTTCCATGGCACCGGAGCCCGGGGTTAACTCAGCCAGAGGAACAGCAGCTACAGAGTTTCCACAGCAAAAGCAGATGTCAGTGAGAGTGGTGAGGAGACAGCACAGCCCCAGAGCTGTGACCCCACAGACAGCAGTGCTCTTTCCCCTTAAAGTGCTCAAAAAGGGATCACGGAGCTCAGAAGGTCCCGGCCAGTGCCAAATGCCAAAAAGGCTTTGGAACAGCCGTGCTGGCCTTTGAGACACTACCCCAGGCACTCCAGTGCTGTGCCATCTCCCCAGAACAGGATGTGGGGGAGCTCCCCTCCTCCTGGTACCCCTCTGTGGCCATCTCACCTGAGCTCCTGTCACGAGATGTTTGAAATTCCAGTCTCTGACAACACCGAGGTCGTGGAACTGTTGGTATGCACCCCCTGGGCACCCGAGTTTAGAAGCAGCTGGCACAATGCCAGGATAATTTTGTTTATTTTTTAAAATCTGGGATGCTTAACTCTGTTTTGGAAGAGTTTGCAAGTTAACTAACTGTATAAAAATACAGTGTAGCTGTAATATTGCTCTGAAAAGCACTTTTGCAAACTTTTTTTTTTTTTTTTTCTGTACAGACTGGTAAATAACATTACCAGATAATATAATACATTTTTTAAATAAAAAAAGGAACTCTCTCAAAGTCTGAACACTAAAGTCTAAATAGCTTGTTTAAAACACAACAGTGTGACCCATGAAAATTCTGTTTTGCATGGTTAAATTATAGCAGCATGGTTACTGGCTTTTCAAGGAATTTCTTGAACTCAGCAAGCCACTGTGCTCCAACTGCTCCATCCACAACACGGTGATCACAGCTCAGGGTGACAGACATCATGCTGGCCACGTCAAAGCTGGGAGAAAAACAACAAAAAAAGGGTTAACACACTCCTCTGCAAGGCAGTGCCACTTACACAGCAGAAAAAGCTACTTGGAGAGCCAGGAATAGCAGCTGGAGCTTGGTGGCAGATGTTTCCCCCAGCTGCACTGGGGAGCAGATCATGTTCATTCCTTCTCTGAGGAAAACCAAGGAAGGAACTCCCCACAGGCACTAAAAACACCTCTGGGTGTTCCCCTTAGGGCAGGGAGCTCAGCTGTCCTTGCAGCAGAGAAGACAGCCCCACACAAAGGAAAACAACCCTTTTAGCTGCAAGCAAGGGGATATTAGATACAGGATCCATCCTTTAGGCTCTCCTTAAATGCAAATTGAAGCAGGCACTGAAAGCACTGTGTCAACAGTACATTTTAGGGTTTTTACAATTATTATCTAATGTAGGTGTTAGGAAACTAGGCATGATTTCAGGGTTTGAGCTCAGGATCAGATGAAAACTCACCCTTTCTCATTATCAGCTGGCACTAGTATTTCTTTTGAGGAACCCACTGCCAGGATGCAGGCTTGAGGTGGATTGATTATGGCAGAGAAATTCTTAATCCCATACATTCCTAAATTGGAAATCGTGAAAGTCCCACCCTAAAAGAAAACAAACACATTCATGGGCAAACTCAAAATACTGGTTTATGTGGGAATATGAGGAGAGGGGGGGACCTCCTTCCAGTCTGCAGCTTCCTGATGAGGGGAGGCTCTTTGGTGAGCAGGGACAGGATCCAGGGAGCAGCTGGAGCTGTGCCAGGGGAATTTGGGATGGAGATCAGGGAAAGGCTTTTCCCCCAGAGGGTGCTGGCACTGCCCAGGCTCCCCAGGGAACGGGCACAGCCTCGAGGCTGCCAGAGCTCCAGGAGCCTTTGGACAGCAGTGCCAGGGATGCCCAGGGTGGGATTTGGGGGTGTCAGTGCAGGGCCAGGGGCTGCATTCAATGGTCCCTGTGAGTCCCTTCCCACTCAGGATATTCTGTGATTACTGAACAAGGCTCAAACATCACAAAACAGCCTTTGCTCCTTTTAAACAAGCCAAGAGCAGCAGAGTTTAACACCACCATGGGTTTCTCACCTGGAATTCGTGAGGCTGGAGCTTCCCTTCCCGGGCTTTGGCTGCCAGGGAAGCCACGTCCTTGCTGATGGCAGCCAGGCCCTTGATGTGGGCGTTGAAGACGATGGGGGTGATGAGCCCTGCGGGGGTGCTGACAGCCACACTCACGTCCACCACGTGATTCCTGCAACACACACAGCAGCTGAAATCACTCCAGCAAGGGAGCAAACAGAAAAAAATCAAAACAGTCCAGATTAACCCAAATTTAACATGAATTTGTGACAATTATTTCACCTTGCCCACCAGCCTCAGACTCAAAGATTTTATCACTTTAACAGAACCTCTCACCTTCACATCATATTTTTCCCCTCCCTCAAATCCCAGCAGAAGTTCTGTTTTGCCATGAACGAAGGAATTTTCTGGCTCTGACCATGCCATACACTTACTGCCTAATAACTGTGTCCATCCATGAAGAATTTGCCTCAGGCACCTTCAAGCATGCCAATGCAGAAGCTTTAATTATGAAATCATTGACAGAAAGCTTAATGTTCTCCGAGACCTCCTGCAAAAGAAGAGATTCCAGGTGTCAGTCTGTCCCCTGCACATCCCCCCAGCTGATGAGGGTAGTCACTGCAGTTCACAGGGGACATTAGGAAACAATCAACCACTTGCAAGCATTAAAATTCAAGGATAATCTAGAAGGTGGAAGTATCTCCATAATTTAAGAACATAGGTTTTTTAAATGTTTCGTTTTCCTCAAACTTGGCTTAGAATTATTATTCTACCTAATTTTTTTTCACCTTTCTCACTATTATAAAGCTTTCTATCCTTTTATTTTCCACCTGAAATAATGAATCACCACCAAGCAGAGCTGAGAAGAGCCCCTTAGGGAAGTCAGGAATCAGCAGACGTGAGGAAAATCTCATTCTGTCACAGACAGTCCAGAACTGACCCACAAAAGGCATGGAAAAGAATGGTTTTTTTCCCAAGCCAAGATCCTAGAACTCACCTGATTGAGCTCTTTCCTTAGCACCAGGACTTTTCCCATGTTGACATCGATGGACAGGTAGTAGTGAGGTATCGTTTGTTTGGACTGCATCAGCCTCTGAGCAATGACCTGGGGGTGTGCAGAGCACGGAACACAAATCAGCCTGGAACATTCCCAGCTCAACCAGTGATCTTGGAAAAGACTGGAGCCTTACCCTGCGAATGTTGCTGATGGGGATGTCCGTGAAGGTCCCCTCGGGTGCTGCCCCCACTGCAGCAGGAATTGCCTCTGGAGCTGCAGCCTGCAGGGAACACCAGCGTCACCGCCAGAAACACCCAAAGAGCACCTGCAGCTCAGTGCTGAGGCCAAGCTGCCTCTTGGGAAGAGCAGCAGCTATTTCCACCTCTCCAGTGCCCACCAGGCTCCTTCTGACCCCTACATTTGGCTACAAAATGCAGTATGGAGTGTTTTAGCAGCTCGACACGGAGATGTGTTGCTGTGAAGCTCCCAGACCAGCCAGTCCTGCTCTGGCTGTTGTACAGTGCTGGGGGGGCTCTCCCAAACTGCAGCACACAGAGAAACACCTCCATCAGCTCAGGGACAACACAAACCACAGCATCAGAACACTTCTGGGGCAGCAGCGACAGGCTGGGGTTTGCCAGGTCTGGCTTTCCTTCTGATCCCCTCTCTTCAGCAATGCTGGACCAGCTGGGACTGGGTGAGCTCAGCCCGTGCAGATTTAGCAGCCAAAGGAAGGCTTGGGAGCACACTATTTTTTTTCTTAGTGGAGTATCAAAGGACAAACAAAGGGAGAAGGCTTCATCAGTGTTTCTGGCAGGTTAAATTTCCCAACCTTACAGTCACCACCGCCCACACAATCCAGCAATGCCAGTTCCATGCAGGAACTGCCCTTCCACAGAGCCTTTCCATTCCTGTAATACCCATTCCCACAGATTTCCAGCCTACTCACTGGAGCAGCCTTTGATGGCACAAATGACTCCACATCTTTTTTGGTGATTCTGCCATCTGGTCCAGTACCTGAAAGAGGCAAAGGAAAATGGGAGAACATTTTGAATATTTCCGACATGGCTTTGCTTCTAAAGCAAAGTTTTATTCAACAGAGAGAATCACTGAACACAACTCCTGGCTCACAGCTGCACAGTCAGGAAGAACAGGAAAATATGGATCTACAGGGACAGAAAACTGACAGTGAGAGCAAAGAAGTGGAAAAGAAAGGTACCTTTCACTTGGGTAAGGTCGATTCCTTTCTCTGCTGCCAACTTCTTTGCCAGGGGACTGACCACGACCCTTCCTCCTTTGCGGGGTGGCCCCGCTGAGGGGGCTGCTGGAGCAGGAGCAGCAGCAGGCTGGGGAGGAGGAGGAGCAGCTGCAGGAGGTGCCATCACCTTAACAAAGAATCAAAGCCATCAGTGGAACCCACAGCAAGAGAACTGGCCCATCTAATTATCAATCAAGAGATAATGACTCATCTGCACAAAGGCTCCCAGAAATGAAATCAGAAACTCACTGGGAAGGAGGTCAGCTGAGCTATACACCAAATAAAACAAAGAACTTATGCTCCCCATTTTCAAGGATGAGGAGGCACAAGCAACAAGCTGGGAAAAAGATGAGAATGAATGAAACCTGCTGTAGGTGTTGGAGGGCAAATCAGTGATCACTTCTCAACACACGGATCAGCCTTGCACTCACAAATCAGAACACTCCTCCTGAAGCCTGGGCTTCACATTGTCAACAGCACCTTGGGTCAGTGGTGCCCCTGACTTCTCCTTACCTGTGGAGGAGGAGGAGGAGAAGGAGCTGCTGCCTTCATGTCAGTGACTGCAGCAGCCTGGTAGTCAGCAAAGGCTGGAATATCAGCCTCCTTCTCCACAATGATGCACAGAGGAGCTCCTAAGGGCACATCTCTTGTTCCTTCAGGCACCAAGATCTTTGCCAGGTAGCCTTCCTCCTGCACTTCAAAGCCTGCAGGGGAGAGAAACAACACTGAGGAACTGAAGAGCTGCTCCAAGTGCTGCTGCTGGAGACTGGCAGCTGAAGCAGGAGAATCCTTTCCAGCAGGGAACCTCTCCACACACTTGCTAAGAAGGATTGATGAGGAAATAAAAGTGCTTTTAGGAGCACTTTAGGAGTTCTGAAATTCCACTTCGCACATGGAAATGTTCATGTAAAAAAAGGACAAATGTTTGGCTCTCCAGTGGAACGAGATGTTAACAAAGCCTGTCCCACAGCACCACCCCCTGAGCAGCCAGAGGAGCTGGCAGAGGCTGCTCAGGACCCTTCCAAGGGCACCTCACCCACCCTGGCTGGGGACTCACCGATTGTGGCTTTGTCTGTCTCAATTTCGGCCAGTAAGTCTCCCTCATTCAGCTTCTCCCCAACCTTCTTCTCCCACCTCTGCACTGTGCCCATTGTCATGGTGGGTGACAGAGCAGGGAGGGTGATCTGGGAAGGCACAGAACACAACAGAGTCACATCCTGCTCACCCAGAAGGCTCAGGAACACACTGTGACCTCCTGGGAAATGATGCCAACCTAAAGAAGCAGCTTTAATGCACTCCTGGGTCTGGCTCCAGGACAGCCAAGCAGAGCTGTCCCACTCTGCTGCTTTGGCTTCTTTTAGCAAGGCCTGAGCAGGAGAGCAAGCAAGAGCAGAGGGCAAGAAATGGACAAATCAAAATGATCATCACTGCCATCACCCTGCAAGGCTAAGGAAGGCTGCAGCAAGTCACTTTGTCATTGTGACACACACGGGGAGCAAAACTGGGCAGAGGGGGCAAGCAGAGGGAAGAAAGCAACTTTAGTAGCCAAAACACAAATTTAGAAGCCATTCATTAATTGTTTTATTACTGTTTTAGAACATCTCAGACAAATCAGTTCCCACATGCTTCATCTGTGGGATGGGGTTCAATATTCCAGAGTTTATTTTTCAAAGCAACCCCCTGTACAAAGTGCTCAAATCCATCAGTGGATACACTTCAAAACCTAAGCAGAGCAAAAAGGTTATACCCACAAACACAGTTCATTACTGGTCACCCACAGACACATCTGGTGTGGTCAGCAGAGCACCACAGACTGGAGTTCTGCTCTGAGATATGAGCAGAGCTTACTCACACTAAGCACAAGGGCTTTTTATACCACAACTGTCCAAGTAATGCAGATTTGGCACATTTTTCAAGACAACAAGCCTGGAGGGACAAGTCTCTCCTCCACCAGCAGCTGGGATGCTGAAATGAATTTATTAAAAAAGCTTTCTGGGATGCCCCCCAACACCTGCTCTAAGCACACAACAACTGAAGTGGCACAGGCAATAAATTCCCTTTCCAGACAGTTTTTATGACAAAATGCCCCACAGGTAGCAATGCCAGGAGCAGAAAAAGAGTGCAAGAAGCCTTAAAGCAGGAGCAGTGCTCTCTTACCTGCATGTGAGGAGGGTAAGAGCTGCCAGGGGCCTGAGGAGAAGGCTGAGGTGGTGGGGAGGGGGCTGCAGCTGGAGGGGGAGGCACTGAGGCTGCGGGGGGCAGCAGCTGCTGCGGAATCCAGGGTGTAATTTTTGAAGGCATCAATATATTCAGGCCTGGAAGAACACACAGAGCCCCAAAGCCCGTCAGGTGATGGCCTCAGTCTTTCACTCAAGGCACCCCAGAAGCCCCAGGAGGGAAAATTCACATTGAGGGTTAGGAAAATACATACTTTTCTACTGTGATGCATATTACTGCCCCAATAGGAACATCCCTTGTTCCTTCAGGCACCAGGATCTTGGCCAGGTAACATTCCTCCAGGCTCTCAAAGCCAACTGTAGCTTTGTCTGTCTCCACCTTTGAGAGAGAACAGGAAATGGTGAGCCCAGAGCCTCACAGTGTGTGTTGTAGGGTCACAGCTCTGGAGAAATCACCCTGAGGCAGCAGCTCTAGGGAAATCTGCCCTCAAACCGGCTCTGAGAGGCTGACAGCCACTCCTTCCCACCAGCATCCCTTGGGATCTGGGATCCCAAATCTGTCTTCAGCCAGGGACAGCCCCCAGGCCACACGTGCAGCTCAAGAGAGACCAGCCCAGCCTCGTCCCCAGGATACCTCTGCTATGAGATCCCCTTCGTTGATCTTGTCCCCTTCCTTCTTCTCCCAGCGCGCGATGGTGCCCATCTGCATCGTGGGGGACAGCGCTGGCAGGGCCACCTGTGAGGGACAGGGCAGTGTCACAGCCCAGACAGATCCAGCAGCAGGGAGCACACACGGGGACAGAGACAGATCCTCAGCTCAGCGTGGGATGTGGGGCACGGATCTGCTGCAAATCCCCAGCACTGCCCCAAGCTGCTGGTGAAGATCCCTGGCAAAGCCACGCTGGGTGCTGAGGGCAGAGGCTGTGCTTGCCCCATCCCTGGAAGTGTTCAAGGTCAGCCTGGGTGGGGCTTGGAACAACCTGGGACAGTGGAAGGTGTCCCTGCACGTGGCTTTAAGGTCCATTCCAACTCCTTAACACTCCACGATTCTACCAAGAAAAGGTTCCAGAGAGCCAGGGCTTGGCCTGGGTCTGCCAAGGACCAACAGCGGTGCTGGGATAAAGGACCAACAGCCACCCAGGGGCTTGAGCCTAAGTGGTGCCAAAGACACAAAAACCACCGATTTTCTCCCAGTTTGGGCGGCCAGGCGTTGGAACAGGTTTACCCACGGAGGTGGCGGAGTCCCCAGCCCCGGGGGCGTCTAAGAGCCGTGTGGGTGGGGGGCTCCAGCGGCAGCGCTGGCTCGCTTATCCTGCGGGACTTTTCCAGCCTTGATGATCTCAATCCCCGGGGCGAACTGAGCCGCACGGGGAGGGGAGACGGAAAACGCGGAGGGGGAAAGAGAAAGGGCAGGGAGGGGGAAAGAAAAGGGGCAGGGAGGGGGAAAGAGAAATGGCAGGGAGGGGGAAAGAGAAAGGGCAGGGAGGGGGAAAGAGAAAGGGTAGAATTGGGGAAAGAGAAGGGGCAGGATTCGGGAAAGAGAAAGGGCAGGGAGAGGGAAAGAGAAGGGGCAAAATTGGGGAAAGAGAAGGGGCAGGATTCGGGAAAGAGAAGAGGCAGAACTGGGGAAGGAAAAGGGGCAGGGAGGGGGAAAGAGGAATGGCAGGATTCGGGAAAGAGAAGGGGCAGGGAGAGGGAAAGAGAAAGGGCAGGGAGGGGGAAAGAGAAACGGCAGGATTCGGGAAAGAGGAGGGGCAGGGAGGGGGGAACAGAAGGGGCAGGGAGGGAGAAAGAGAAAGGGCAGGATTCGGGAAAGAGAAGGGGCAGGGACGGGGGAAAGCGAAGGGGCAGGGACGGGGGCAGGATTGGGGACAGCACGGGGCAGGGAGGGGGCACGGGGGACAGCCCGGGGGTGACTCTCACCTTCTGGTGCGCCGGGAGGCTGCAGCAGCGGCGCGGCACGAGCCGGGGCCAGGCGGGCGGCGGCAGCAGCGGGCGAGGCGCGGGGCCGCCCCAGACCGGGCCGCGCCGGGCCGGGCCAGCCCCGGCCCCGACCCCGGCCCCGAGCGCTCGGCGGGGCCGCACCAGGCCGGGCGGCCGGGCCGCGCCCCGGGACACGCGTCGCGCCAACACCCGCCACATGCTGGGGCTGGGCTGGAGCCGGGCTGGGCCGGGCGGACCGGGGCCGGCGGCGCTCGGTGACCTCCGTGCGGGCGGCGCGGCGCGACACTGGGGCGGCCGTAAAGCGGCGGCGGGCGGGAGCGGGCCCGCCTCAGGCACCGCCTCAGCGCCGCCCCGCCCGCAGCGCGGCGGCCCGGCCGGCTGCCCGGGGGCTCGGCACGGGCACACCGGGGCTCCGTGTGGCTCTGCACAGCTCCCTGGCAGGGAGGGGACGGCCGGCGGTCGGCTCTGCTCCGCGGGAGCAGGAGGAGAGGGAACGGGCCGCATAAACGTGGATGCACGCGTGGGGATGGCGCCAGGCTCCGTTCAGTGCGGCAGGAGCGGCCGCGAGCGACAACAGAGCAAGTTCCACCTCGACCTAAGCAAGAAGTTCTTTCCGCGGGGGGCGGGTTTGTCCTGAGATGTGCTCTCGCTGCCACGTCCCAGGCTTGTCTGCCGCACTGTTTACACTTGGTTTATTTCTGCCCAGCTTTCCTCAGAGTTACTTTCCCGTTCCTATGCTTGCTAACTTGATCTTGTAGCAAGATCTCTGGAGTCAGAGTTAAAACTCATTTAAAGGTGACGCTTTTTGCTTTTATGGGGGAGAAACCTCCCAAAGCAAGCTGCTCCTCTGGGTAGCAGAGAAGGACATGAAGCTGGCCAACAACAGACCTTGAAAAGCTTCCTAATTTGCTCCATGAAACTCCAGCTTGGGTGCGTGGCTGTTGCTGAAATAAAACCCATGAGTAAAACCCAAAGAATGAAACACTGGTGAGAGGTTTGCAATTCAAATACAATTAATCTCAGTATCACAAGCCCATGCCCTCTTCACTAGAGACCATGCAACAGAGAAATTATGTCCAGGGGAGAAAGAAAATCGCTGTTTCTTTTCCAAAAGGGATGTATTTCCCCCATTAATTAACCTGCTCATTGATGAACTTTTCTCCCGCTGTCTGAAAGCAGAAAGTCGCACAAATTGTCCAGAACAGGAGGCAGCTTGTGTTGTGCCAATGTGGCACAAAACCACGTAGGAGCCCTGATGTAAAAACCCAGTATCAACCAGTTGGATTTCCATAGTAAGATAAAATTACAAGGCCAGTGTTGTGTCGACAGAAGATGATACAAAACATCTCAGCATCCAGCAGGAAAGGAGTAAAACACAGTATAATGCGTGCAGAAATATACAGAGAGCACTTGCACTAGTATAAAAATATCCACAGTCCTCAGACAAATGTGAATCGGTACAAAATAATTTCAAGAACGGGTTTACAAAAGGACATGTTAATATAAAACAGTAAAACCAGGTTGCCCCCTCTCCCAGCCTCATGCACAGCACACACAGACAGTCCATGGAAGGCCCACAGGAGCTGGGAAGGAGCAGAGCCCATCTGACCTCCCAAGCCCACGGGCGACGTAGAAAAAACAAAACCACAAAACCAAAGGGGGAAAAAAACCCACCCCTGGGGGATTTTGGAGCTTGTTCTTTGCCCAGCAGTTCTTTCCTGATCCTTCAGGGCTCGGCGTGGCAAGGAACTGGTGTGGGTAAGTGCTTGGTGGCCCTGGCAGTGGGGGGACAGCAGCAGAGGATGCCTGTGCACAGGAGGTGACAGCAGAGAGGGCAGGAGCGCAGGGACAGAGGCTCAGCAAGGACAGGGGGTGCAAGGACCTCAGGAGGCCGCTGATTCCAGCTCCCCCACCCATGAAATCGTGCAGCAACAAAACAAGCACTAAGATCCCGCAGATCCCCACAGCTGCAGAGCAAACCCCGAGGGCCTCGGAAATGGGAGCAGCTTCGGAAAGTGGGGAAAGCAGGGCTGGGAAATGGGAGCCTGAGTCTGGGAGAAAGGGAGCTTGGCCGGGTTGCTGAGCTTTGCTTCAGACCGTGCATCAACCCTCCAGAGGACTCTCCCCCCACCCAGAACAGGTCCTGTCAGCCTGCAGTGCCCACAGAGTCACTCTGCTCCTGCAGGACAGCAGCTGGTCCAACGTCAGCTCTCACAATCCAGCAACCTCTTCTCCATGAAGGCAAAGCTTCACATTTTCGCCATCAGTGCAGTTTTCTGTGACACCAGCACAGGAGATGCCCAGCTGAGCCTGCAGCACACAGTGCAGGGATGGAGGAGAAGGGGGAAAAAGCATCCTTAAGGCCTCCAGGGTTTTGCTGGCAGGGCCAAGCCGGGCGTTTCTGCCCCACAGACCAGTCCCTGCAGCCTCAGGACAGCAGCTGCCCTCGGGCACGGGCAGTCAGGTGCCAGCTGTCCATGCACACAGCCTGCACCACCCGTGCCTGGCACAGAGGCTCTTTTTTGGCAGCTCGAATTGGTCTCCTCCCAGCACTTGGGCTCCTTGGTCACTCTCTGAGCTCTGCAGACAGTCACAGGTTTCCATAGAAACAGAGCTTGAAAGCTCCATTAATTCTCCCCGTGGTCTTCTTCCACCCAGGCCACGATTTTCCCCTCCCAGCCAGGAATGATGTCGTCATCATGGAACACCTACCATAAAAAATAAATAAATAAAGTATTTCAGTCATGTCTGGGGTCTGGACCCAGGGGTCTGCAGTGTGAGCGGCGTCAGGGGCATGAAGTCAAATCCCAGCTCAGATTTCCCAAAATAATCCAGGGAACACATAGGAATGATGGCTGAGGTATGAGTTTTCACAATTTAGGTAAATAACAGACCAGGCCTCACTAACCAATGAATATCAGGATTATTATCAGCTTTTTTTTTTTTTTTTTTTTGACATTAAAGGTAAACTAAAGACAGGAATCACGCCTTTTCTGAGTCAGACCACGACCTCCAGCTGCTGCTGCTGCCTGTCCCCAGAGAGGGTGACCCTTTGCCCTTGCCCTAATCAATTTGTGAAGCAAGAACTGTCCCAATAACCTGAGATGAATCCAATCCATACCCACACCAGGCTGAGCACGAACAGGGCTGCACTGCAGCACACAAAGGAAAATGATGCCACACACACAGAGTTCTCTCTGAAAAAACCCTCAGAAGAAAGGAAAATATTGCCTTTTTAATACAGGCTCTCCCATTGCAGTAGGGTTTATAGAACCTGCAGCCTAGATTTTTGCTGTGTCCCCTGGGCTGTGTCACAGGCTGGCTTTGCCCAAGGGGCTCTGCAGCTCCCAGGCAGTCACAACCACATCCATGGAATTGCTTTTGCTGAGGATGAAAATATTTTAGCACAACAGGAGCTTAACCCGCAGCTGGGAAAGCAGACAGTTTTGTTTGGGGGAAACATCCACTATTTCATTAGTTGAAAAGTGAGGTGACCATGGTCCCCAGGGCTGTGTGGTGACACTGATCCCAAAGCTCAGTCCCACTTTTACCTCCTCCTTCACTGTGCCAAACTCTGGGTCCAGGGCTTTGAAGTGGTACCGATGGGTTCCTTCCCGATCGATGGCTGCCTTGAAATCCTTCAGAGTCACTTCCCCTAACCTGCAAGGGAAATAAATGCAAACACAAAATACAACAACAAAGCTCAGGGACTACTGCAGATCATTTTCCCCAGCCAACAGCATGAAATCCAGTTAAGGCACAGCAAACCTGTGCTGGCTGGGAGCATTCCCAGAAAATCAGAGTGCTGGTTTTAGGGGCACAGGAGGGTTAGGAAGGCCCGGGCTCACCTCTTTGGTATGCTGACCATGAAGGGGGTGAGGGAGCGGTCGGTGAAGTACAACACTTTGGTGCAGGCACTGGTGCTCATCACGGGCGTGCTCTGAGAGTGAGGCAGCTCTGCAAGGCAGCAACTCGCTGATTATCATCCCTTATCATCATTATCCCTCCCCACCTTCCCGTTCCAGCTGGCCAGGGTGGATGGTGGTGCGTGGATTTTTTAATTTGCCCATTTGTATTTCTCTCCCCAGCTCCTGCCTTGTTTCCTGCTTCCCCCCAGGAGCTGAAACAGAGGAACTGAACTGCACAGTTTTAAGGCTCCTTTTAAGCAGAAAGTCTAAGTCTAAGGAAAGTACAGCTCTTGGCTTCGGTGGGCAGGTCATTAGTGACTGAATAATCAGTGACATTTCCCTTCTAAATCTGACACAAATGAAGTGCAGTGCTCTGGAAAAGCCATTAAGTGCAAAGCCTCGCCTTTACTCGCCTTTACTCTGCTTTACTCTGAGAGTGAGGCAGCTCTGCAAGGCAGCAACTCGCTGATTATCATCCCTTATCATCATTATCCCTCCCCATCTTCCCGTTCCAGCTGGCCGGGATGGATGGTGGTGCGTGGATTTTTTAATTTGCCCATTTGTGTTTCTCTCCCCAGCTCCTGCCTTGTTTCCTGCTTCCCCCCAAGAGCTGAAACAGAGGAACTGAACTGCACAGTTTTAAGGCTCCTTTTAAGCAGAAAATACTCTGGACACATGCAAAACACGTGGTGTTTAAAAAGGCTGCGCCGTTCTGCGGCTATGAAAGGCAGTAAACACTGAGCGGGGAGCAGGGAACGCTCCTCTGTCCCCACTAGATGGTGCACAGCAGCAGGAAAGCTGGGATGACATCCCTTTTCCCGGCGATTGCCACGGTAATTTGTGCTGCAGCACTGCCCAAGAGGCTCGGCCCAGCGCTGTGATGGTGCTTTACAGAAAACCAGCCATAAACGTGTGTCCCTTCCCTTCGCAGGCAGCTCTGATGCAGGGAGGATCCTGGAGGGGGCAGATTCCCGAAGGGATTCTACACCTGGGCAGTGAATTTGGCTGCGGGAGGGCAGGATCTGCAAGGCACTTACTGGATTTGGGAGGCCAGGAGTCTCTGCACTCGTTGCTTGCCCTGCTTGCTGGTGATTTCCCCCGCACCTGGGGCGCAAAGCCAAAACAAGGACAAAGTGTCACCTCCCGGCCAGAGCCCTCTGGGTGGCGAGTGAGGGGCAGGAGTGTCCCGGGGAGCCTTTACCCTCCTCTCCTGCCTCTTCTGCGTCTCCATGCGGTGCAGGCGCTCCATGAGGCTGGAGATGCCCTGCTCCAGGCTGTCGATGGTGTGGTGCTGCGGGTCGTGGCCACTGAAGCTGTTCCTGAGGCTGCGCAGGGCGTCCCGGACCAGCTGCAGGTCACTGGTCTGCCCAAAACAGCACAGCTGAGACCAGCCCAGGCTGCTGCCTCCCCAGCTTCCTCTCCCCAGCAAAGGGGAGAGCTCTCTTAATGAAATAAAAGAGTTCCAGGACATCTGGTTGGGAATGCACCCCTCAGGTGCACTTACCCCTCGGTGGGCTGTGGGAGCAGCTCCTTTTGCTGCTGGCTGGAGAAAGCCATTGCTCTGGGCACTGTGACTGCTGTAAGCCATCACCTGGGCAGGGGAAGATGTGTGAGTGTCAGAAGCTTCCCAAAAATTCCCATTTATGGACTTCAAAATGAGAGGGAACGAGAGTTTTCCACATCTGTGATAAAACTCCCATCTTCTCCCAGATAAAGACACTCCCTAAAGTGTGCAGGGAGCTCCTGGTCACAGCACAGACCTGATTCCTCACATAAACGTGGAAAGACTCAATACCAGGGTCAGCAGGAAAAGGAGGAAGTAAATTGAGCAGTGGTCTAACCATTGTCAGGGTCAGAGGTGAAGCTGGAAGCTGAGAAAGGCTCTGGCTTTCATCTCTGAGGATTCTGAGCCAAGAGGCTGAGCCAGAGTGCTCAGTGCTGGGGGCTTTGGGGGCTTTGCCTGCCTTGGTCAGGGCTCTGACAGGGAGAAGGCAGAGCCAGAGCTCTCTGGGATGAAGGGGAGGGTTTCTGGAGACAGGTGCCTGCAGGGTGCTGGGCAAACACCACCCCAGGTGTGGAGCAAGGCTCCCGTACCTCCTCAGCTTCTCTCTTCATGCAGTGAGCCAGCAGGGCCTCCTTGTGCTCCAGCTCCCGCTCCAAGTCCACCTGTGGAGGGGCAGCAGAGCAGTCACCTCCAACTGGGCCGGCCAGAGCAGCTCCCAGTGCAGCCCAGCTCTCCCTACCTGCTGGTAGCTGGCCTCGGAAAGCTGCCTGAGCATCTCATCCAGCTTGGTCTGGTGCTGCTGCAAGTGCCGATCCTTCTGGCACAGCTCCTTCTGCAACACAGGGACCCAGGGAATCAGCAGGGCAGGGAGGGAGGCTCAGTCATCTTCCCGTGGCAGGGAAAGTCGTGTCATCTGCCAGGATCAGGTGACTTGCACACGGTGTGCTTTGCAGATGTTAGAGCTGAGTGTCAGAGCTTTTTTTTTTTTTTTTGACAAGATCAATGAGGTTTTTATTGCCCAAAGTCCCCTTGGCCAAAGATCCGCTGCTGAGGTCACACAGCTGTCCCAGAGAACACAGATACCCGAGGGATCAGAGGACAAACAGGTCACCCACCCTCATCTGCACAAGTGTTGGACACTCAGCAGCCACCACCAAAAACCACGACAATAAGAGATCTGCAAGAAACTGTAAGGGGAATGCAAAGAACTTCTGATCCCTCCACCTCACTGCAAACACCCGTGGCTCCCACAGCTCCTTCCTGGGGCTGTCCAAGTGCCAGGGAAAGAGCAACCCCATTCCCAGACCTGAAGAACCACCCAGACCCCCGTGGAAGAGGTTCCATTACTTTGTACTCTGCCAGGAGCCGGTTTCTCTCTTCAACCTTCCTCTGGAGGTCAACCTGCAGGAATAACACCCAGCTGTGAGGCAGATATCCCCAGCGAGTGAAAACCTCTGCCCCTTGTGCTAAAGGGCGAGCAGAAACCTACAGAGATCAAGGGAGCTGCTGTTTAGGGTGGCAACCTTTGGACAGAGACCTGCACAGGGCAGGTGGCACCTGCTAAGCCAGGGAGCGAGGAGGGACAAATGCAACAGCACTGAAAGCATCAGGGAAAGCCCCTCCCTGTCCCAGCTGCAGGTCCTGGAGGACAGGAAGTGGGAGTGAAGGTCAGGAATCTCCAGCCTCACAGCTGGCCAGCAGGCTGTGAGCAGCCTGTGCTGTGCTGAGACCTCTGGCTGCTTCTTCACTATCCCACGACCCCAAAATCTCTGCTGCAGCCACCCCCGGGGCCACCAACCCCCCACCAAAATGACCTCAGCAGCAGCAGCAGCAGTGACTCACGTTCTGGTTGTGCAGCTCCTCCTTGTCCATGTTGGCTCTCAGCAGCTCCTGCTTGAGCTGCAGGACTGAGGCATCCTGCTGGAGCAGCCTCTGCTGCAGAGCGTCCTGGGGAGAGGTGATTTCTGCAGGAGGGCAGCGAGGGCAGGGCCCCTTCCCTGGGGCTCCGTGGCCAGAACACACGGTGGCCACTCGGGGCTGAGGAGCTGCCAGGGCCCCCAGAGGGCTCTCAGCCCTCCTGCCTCTCCCTTACCCAAAACTGATTTCCCTGCCAGCGTTTTGGCCACCAGCACAGAGGGATTTCTCTGCTTCAGCCTAAATTTCCTGCTCCAGAAGTGATGAACAGTGGCTCTGGTGGACGGGAGCAGCTCTGGAGGGCATTCAGCCCTGCAGCTCCTGCTCCAGCCACTCATCCAGAGGGCACAGAGAGGCCAAGATCAGCCCAGGACACAAGGAGCCTTAAGCCCTGAGTGTGACCCAGTTGTGCAGTGCAATCCTCTCTGGAGAGGCCAAAGTCAGCACTAATTCTGCACCTTTCACTCACCCAGAGCTCCACCTTGGACAGCTACTGCTGTTTGCTCCCTTCTGACAGGCAGCTCTAAAAATACCTCTGTCAGGAGGAGATTGGCAGTGCTCACCACTCCAGAGGCACAAACGGAGCCGTTTCTGGGCAGGACAGGGACACCCCAGGCTCTTTTTCCTGTGCTGGCAGGAATGAGTTCACTGGGCCAATGCTTCTGGGTGTGTACTCCAAGAGAGAGGAGGGAATAAAAGAGCCAGCCAACCAATTTATGCCTCTTTTTGTTTAGGAGAAACAGGGGGAAAGAAAGAAAAAGGGCAATACTTGACCACAGTCTCACAGACAGAGCAGAAAACTGGAAACCCAGCTCCTTACACCTGCCTAAAAATTCAGAAATAAACCACAGGACCCCCCCCACCTCCAAGCCCCCAGTACTCCTCCTTCCACAATCTGAGATTCCTCAGAGGTGTGTGGTTGCTGCTGGCCCTACTCACCTAAAGCACCACTGTTTATTTTTGATGAAATGTCCCTTTCCTCACCTTTATTCCCTGGAGGTTCCGAGCTTCTTGTTTGTATTTCAGCAGCTCCTTCTGCAAATGCAACACAGTGTGGTTAAACAGCACTTTGTCAGCCCTTCAGAACCAACCAGAGCTGGTGTTTTCTGCTGCAGGAGGAAGCACATCCCACCTTTCCCCACAGATCCAAGAGCCTGAGAAATTTTACTGAGTTACAAACATGACAAAGAGCTGAGCTCTTAAGCTCTGTTATTAAAGTCCTGAGGAAAATAATGATTGCCCAGTCACCCAAATCTCTCCTTCAGGCCAACATCAAACACTTCTGCCAGCATCAGAACTGGTCCCAAGCCTCCAGAGTTGGAGCCCTCACAGAATATTCCCCATTTCATCCATCACGTTGCCCACCCTGCCTCATCCCCACCGTGTTTTCCCCTAAAAAAATCAAGTAGAGCAATCTGCAAAACCTCTCTTCCCCCTCCATGTGTCACCCTCTGACCTTCAGATCTTGATTTTCTTCCACACTCTGGTCCAGACGGCTTCGGATGATGATCTGAGTGCAAAATATCAGCGTTGTTATTGTGCAGCAGGGGCAGGGCAGGGCAAAAGGCAGCTGCAGCAGGGAAATTTGGGTCCAGGGGTGTTCTCACCAGCTGCTCCTCAGGGCAGGCTCCACGCTCAGAAAGTTCAAAGGACCCTTCCTGCTCATCCTCAGGTAGAGACCCATTGAGCAACAAAGCCTGGGGAGATAAAGGGAAAAAGAAAAAAAAAAAAAGTCCTTTTCAGAGATTTCAAAGGGAAATAGGTGAGCTGCAGCTCTGGCCAGCAGTCACTCCTATCAACAGTCCCTAACCAGCTTCATTTCCCATTTTTGCTGATTTATTCCCCTCAAAAATGAGGGGTTTTCTTCAGGAATGAACGAGAAGATTTATCCCCTGACAAAGCTCTCCCAGGGATCTGTCAGCTCGTGCCCTTCCCCACAGAAAGAACCAAACAAGGACAACTCAGATTTCCAGGGAGTGAAATCTCAGCTTTAGCACCTTATAGGGTGTGTGTGCATCAGATCCCCAATATTTCAACCAAACTGTCACAATCTGGAGCTTCTCAATTATTGAGTAAGAGGAGCAAAATCGATTAATCAAATCCAATTTCCTGGCTGGCCACATCAGCTGCCTCCCCCCACTCCCAGGGGATGAGGGGACAGCAGTGCCAGTCCCTCCTGTCCCTGCTCCCAGTGGGCACAAAATGCACGGGTTTTACCAGTGAACCAAGGAATTTTTTTTTTTTTTTTGGTGACTCTTTTGTGTCCTGCCCATTGTCCCCGGGGCAAGTGCCCGCCCAGCTGCCTGTGCTCCTCACACAATCTCTGCTTTGTTTACTGCCACATAAATATTTACAATTCAAAGCCACTGTGGTTCCCAGCACAAACAGAAAGGGATGTTCCTGAGAGACTTCAGTGCCTTCACCATATGGATCAAGGGTTCCCCAGGCACAGCCAAACACACACGGGGCTGAGGGGCAGGCAGGGCAAGCGAGGGAAAGGTCCCACAAATTAACAGTTGTGGGGAGAATGTGCCAAATATGAAGGTTCAGCCAAGCTCATGGAATGACTGACGCAGGGCTGGGTGACCCTGGAAGGGAGCACTCTCTGAGAAGAGAAATCTCTCACCTGCAAACCCGAAATCATCTTTTTCGCCTCCTCCATTTCCTTTTCCAGGTGGTCCTGCTGTTCCAGGAGCTGCTCCTCCCATGAGTTCTCCAAGTGGGACCCGGAGCTCCCTGCCTGCCACTCGGGCTGGAAGTGAGAGTCGGCCTCTTCTGCAAGAGAGAGGAGCTGCATGTTGCCCTGATTTTTGAAAGTGTTAAGTTTTCTTTTCTAGTTCTTTTGAAAGTTTTAAAGTTCTCATAAAACTCCTTCAGCCTTCTGATCATGTTTACATCTTTGAGAGTCAGAGTTCCCACACAATTTCATGTACAAATAGAATAGTTTACATTATTTCTCTGTGTGTGGAGAGAAATGACGGATTGATCTTTGGACCAGTGTGGTTGGAGAGGTGGCAATTCCATCCTCCAATCCACGGTCACCTTTGGAGTTCTATAAACACCAGATGTTTGAATAAAACTGGGTCTTTTTCTCTCTTACCAAGCTTCTGTGTGCTCATTTCGTGTCCAGTAACCACAGCTGCATGTGCTCCTGGCAGCCCAGGAGGGCCCTGCTCCACTCCCCAGTGCCAAGCTGTGGCAGCTCATCTGACCCCAAGGATTTGTGCCTCATTCCCAGCCTTTCCTACACACACTTTATCCCAGGTAACTTCCCACCGGCTTCAGGGAGATCTCCAAGCACAGCACCGGGGACGGTGTGTGTGACAGAGGGGGAAAAGCACCTGTGGGCTTTGCAGAGCATCCCTCAGTGGCCCAAGGACAGCCTGGAGGCAGCAGTAAAGCATTCCAGTCCCTGGGGAGCTGTCCAGCTTTCGTCACACAGAACAGTCCCAGGGTTTTACCTGTTTTAGGCTCTGTTTCTTCAGTCTGGAGGATCACAAGTCTCTCCTTCTCCTCCGAGGGGGCTACAGTGGACTCACTCTTTGCACTGTGGACAGGGCTGGGTGAAGTCAGGCTGCAGAGCAAGGCAGGAACAGCTTTTTTAGATGAAGATGATGTTGATCAGCACTAATTTTGAACAAGCATTTCTCTATATTCACTTTTATCTAAGAATTATCTGCATCCCAGAGAAACCTTCAACAACCCAGCCTGGACATGTAATTTTTTGAATTCAGACTCTCACACAGGGGTAGGACCACACTCAGGAGTAATTTACTGCCAGCCTTATGCTGGACAAAAAGCCACCCTGGCCCCATCTCTCGCTCCAGAGCTTTCAGATGAATAATTTCAGCTTTAAATCCCAATACATTTGAGAGTCAGACTCCACTCACTCATGTTCTTTGATTAAAACTTCTTGGACTTGCCCACATATTTTCACAGGAGCCATCTCAGCTGACTGGGAGGGTCAAGCAATCCTTTTCTCAGAGATTCTTCCCGAGTGCATCTCCCAGACAACATCAAAAGGTGGCTGAAGCTCACTGACCCATTCAATGTACCCCGAAAGTCGCAGGAATTAATCCTTGCAAGTGTGAGCAGGAGTTAATTTTTCATTCTCCCCCAACACAGAAACAAAGGGCAGGGAACAAAAAGAAAAACAGTGTGGAAATAATATAATAGGTTTAGAAAAAGAAGAGGCTTCAGCAGCTCCCTCCCTGCATCTTCCCAGCACTGCTGCTCCGACTCCCACAGCTCCCACAGAATGGGAAAAGCCCTGCAATAGAGATGGAAATGACTTGCTGCTCCTGCCTGCCCCACTCCCACGGCCAGGACGAGCCTCTCCTCATTCAAATTACAGACCTGAGTGCAGTTTTTTGTGGTCCAGACTTCCCCCGTGTTCAAGTGAAAGAATAATCATTGTCCAATAGAAATGTCCCACAGGGACAGCACCTGTCCTTTCAGGTGTGTCCATGATGCTTCAAGGGCTCCCAGCCACCTGGCTTTGCTCCAGGATTTACCTCCAGGAATTCCAAATCCATCACAGCAGTCCCTCATTAGACATATTTTTAATATCAAATTTGTAACCAGCCTCTGCTCCTGCTCATCGCTGAATGGGGCCATGGCATAAAATTATGGCTTTTGGGGTTTTTTAAAATGTTCTTTATTACTTGATTTGGCAGTTCTGCTGGGATTGCATTATGTAAGAAGGGTCAGAAGAAAGGATGAAACTTTCACACAACACAGATGCCAGCAGGAAGCCCAGCTGGTCTGACATGGCCAGCAGCTCCAGGAGGGATTTCGCTTCCTTCTAGGAACAGATCTCAGAATTCCCTCCTTCCCATTCTCAGCTGATGCTCTGAAGCTGCCCTCACCCCGAGGCACTGCTGGTTCTCATCCGTGCAAAAGCTGTCCCAGAAAAACACCACCAGGCACAGATGGGAGAGAAGGTGGTGAGACAGGGGAAGCGAAAAGGATGAGCAGGATGAAAAACAAGGATATGAGCCCAGAAATAACATTCCAAATCCGCTTCTCCCAGCACTGGATCTGCAGCCCAAAGCCAATGAAAGGCACCACAGGTGGGGGATAGGTCCCCACAGCACAGACAGCTTTACATTTCCTGAGGCATTCCCACATGCCCAGACCCTTTCCAGGCAGTTTTCCTATTTCAAAAGGCCACTGGGTTCAGCCAGCATCCATAACCACCTCCCAGACGCTGCAAACAGTGGCAGAGCCAGAGGCAGCTGGAGCAGCAGCACAGGTCAGGTTGCTTTCTGCATCATCCAATTAATGCTGGAAACACTTGCCCAGGCTCTGTATCAGTCCGGGCCATCAGACTATGAAACACCCGCTGATGCAATGCCTTTAAAAGTGCAGAACAATTCCCTGTTAAAGCATGCAGGAACGAGGGCTGGGAAATGAAAGCTTTCCAAGAGAGATTTATGATGCAAACTGCTCCACTTTATTCCTTTCACCGCTTGGTTCCTTAACCCACATCCTGCCTCCCCCGAGCCCCAGATCCGCCAGCACGGCCGAGGCTTCAGGGCAACGAACCCCTGAATGCCCCGAATTTTAACGAACACCCCATCCCTGCTGCTCCCGAGGACAATGGACACGGTCGCTCACCATTTGACCTGCTTCCCTCCCATGATCCCACTTGAACCTGTGGCCTCACAGAATCCGCAGGATCCCGGCTCCGCTCATGCCTCCTTCCCTTCTTCACACGCCCAGCTCCTGCCAAACTCCTGGGGGAAGCTTTGCCAGCCGGAGCGCCGAGAAGATTCCCAGCAGAAACAACACACACACACGCACACAAATTAACCAACTCGGGGGCTCCGCCGGCTCAGAGGCAAATCCGCAGCCCCCGCCAACGGGTTTGATTCCGGAGCCGGGGAATTCTGCAGCCTGCCTTTGGCTCCCGCTGCTTTCCCTCGCAGGTTATTCGTCTCCTGCTGCTGCATTTCGGTCAGCTGCACAGCCGGTTGTTTTCATCGCCAGGCTCCGGGCTTGCCGCGGGTGTTTCTCATCCCATCCCGCCCTCCTTGTGCTGCCGAGCATCCGAGGAGCCGCCGGGGGAAGGAAGGAGCCGCTGCCGGCGCGGGGTCCCTGCGCTGCCGGGGGGATGGAGGCTCTGCCCAGGCTGCTCTCCCGGCTTCCAGAGGGATGGAGGCTCTGCCCAGGCTGCTCTCCCGGCTTCCAGGGGGATGCGGGCTCTGCCCAGGCTGCTCTCCCACCTTCCAGAGGGATGCAGGCTCTGCCCAGGCTGCTCTCCCGGCTTCCAGGGGGATGCGGGCTCTGCCCAGGCTGCTCTCCCACCTTCCAGAGGGATGCAGGCTCTTCCCAGGCTGCTCTCCCGGCTTCCAGGGGGATGCGGGCTCTGCCCTGGCTCTCCCCAGCCCCAGGCACGGCTCCCTCTCCCTCCTGCTGTCACACGGGCTGTGCAGGCACAGCCTTTCTCCGAGATGCCTGGCTCAGGGGTGGGGGAGGGAATGCTGCTGGAAGGGGAGGGGAAAGGGAGAGGGATGGGTGAGGGGCTCGGCAGCCTGGGAATCATCTGATTTTTGGCAAATTTTTCCATGAATCTTTTCGGCAGCCTGCGCTCGTTGGCGCTACCGTCCCTGGGAACTGGGAGAGCTCGGAGCAGGGAAGGAGCCAGGGATGCTGCCCTGGGACACCTCAGCAGCAGGGCTGGCTGGAGGGGGGTCGCTGCACTCAAAAATGTCTCTCAGCAATTAAAAAAAAAAATCTCGTTTCTCCCAGCCAGTTCTCCTAACTGAGCTAAGCACACTCCTCCCCGCGAGGAAAGGGAAAGCGTCTTGTTTTCATGGTGCAGAATTGTGTCAGCAGAGACACCCCCAGCAGCTGGAGGGGAAGAATTCTGCCAGTTTTTGATCACTTTTGGAAAGATTCTCGCTGTGTTCTGCCCGATCAGCAATAACATCACCATTGCATTGCGGGCAGAGAGTTCATGGCATTATGGGGAAAAATAAAACAGAGAGGCAGGATGCGCAGAGAGATTTGTGTTTACCACCAAAATACCAAAACAGGAGGAAACAGCAGCCACCTGACAGGGTAGAAGAATACATCAAATATTCCATCTCCCTTAAACTGAGGGGTGAGAGCAGGCAGCAGAACGTGGCGCTCCTGAGTTCAAGAGCCAGTGCCAAGGTCCTGTGGCATTATCCACAAAACGCCGCTGCCAAGAGCAGGATTTTTACATCCCCCCTGGCAGGCCGGCCTCAAAAGCACACTGCTGACATCATGTGGAGGCACTGCTCCAGCACTGCCTCCCTGGGAGCCCCACACTCCTCCCGAAGCCTATTTATAAACACTCTCTCAATGACACGCAGCAGAATTGGGGGATAAACACAAACTCTTGTGTTTTTCTCCTCTGTTGGGCAAAGCAACGTCAATTTGCAGGTACACAGAGAATTATTGGTGCTGTGGAGCGTAAAAATTGGCCTGAGAAACGCTGGGGAAACGTCCTGCCTGCTGAGAGGCTGTCAGTGGCAATCTGTCCTTGGCAAATGAGCTCCTCACTCCCACACAAACGGGAGGGAGGCACTCGGGGAGCAGCCCGGGCAGGGGAAGGACACGGAAAATCAGAGGTGGGGCTTTCAGTGGCAACGGGAGACCCTGAAGCAAAGAGCTGCAGCTCGCCACGTGCAGCCCTGCCCTCGGATCTGCTCCAGATGAGATTAACTGGAGCACAGCACCACTTCCAGAGGGAGCTCCAGTCGTTCAGTAACACAGTTCTTGCTCTTCCGAGTAGTTTTTGGTTCTCTGGGGGAAAAGGGAGGAGCGGCTTCCCTTTACTACGGAGCTCTCCATGCTGGATCAGCTCCCTCACTGCAGTAATTTTTCTTCAAAAGCCCCTTTTTTTGGCTGCATTTTCTCACAGAAAACTGCTTCACGTTGATTCCTGAGGTTTCACCCTCCAGACCAGCCAGGGATGCCCTTTTCCATCAGAACTGAGCGGATTTTGGTGAGGAGAACAGGCACTTTAGGGAATGTCAGGCAGAGGACACGTCTTGGCAATAGAATTCCTCACCTGGAAGGGTGGGACTCCAGTGGCACGTTCTGCTGGCCCTCGTACTGCTGCACCAGGGCCCGCACGCTCCAGCAGGGATTCTCAATCTCCTCGTCCATGCTGCTGTTCCTGGGGGTGACAAGCACAAAATGAGGGGAGCCTCACCTGAGTGCTGCTGGAATTCTTCTCTCTCCAGAAAGGAGGGGAGGAGAGCTGAGGAAAAGGAGGTAAGGAAGAGGAGACAGCCGGAAAAATGCCAGTTTTCCTATCAGGGATGCCCATCTTCTTGGTGTTAAGGGAAAACAGGCAAACAGGCCTTGTTGCTTGAAACTCATCCCTAATTCTGTGACCACAAAACTCCAAAAGCTCTGGGAAAGCGAGGCAGCATCACAAGGACTGGCTTTGCTGAAGAACTCCAAGGCCTTTGCAAGGGAAACCTTTAACATTTCATTTTTCAACGCAAGTTACCATTTCAGCCTCCTTTCCAGACTGCTTCAGGGGTGCTCCCTTGAGCCAGTATCAAATGGGCAAATGACCTTCAGCCGTGTAAATGAAACCCTGCACAGCCCCAGCACCTGGCTCCCAGCTAAATGTCATTGCTATTATTGTTACTGCCAGCCACGCAGCACCTCTGGCAAGGGGCAAATGGGATTTTCAGAATTATTCCCCGTGTGCATGTGGATTTTCAGCATCCCCAGGACTCAGCAGCCGCCTGGAGCAGTGGGATGAGCAATGGAGGGGCCAGAAAGGACTTGTACAACATCCTCAGCTCCGGAAATGAAGCTCCAGATCTCCGGGGTGAAAACCTGACTGGTGTTTCGCGTGGCATGAGAACATCTCCAAGGAGACAGCACCAAGGGCAGCGTGGGGAGAAGGAGGCAGCACAGCTCCCTCTGCCTGGGCTGTAGCTCCCTGTTCTGCTCCAGGGAGATAAAGAGAGACCCAGCTGCTGTTTTGCTGTAAAACCTGAGAGGAACCTGGGCTGGCAGCAGAGCCAGCTCAGTGTCCCCTCTGCGAGGGCACTTTCAGGTGTTTTGCACAACAGCAGCTTCCTCCCGCCAGCAACAAATCAGACAAAGGTGCGTTTATTTTCATTTTCTTTTGAATTTCAACCCAGCCCAGGCTGGCGTAAGCAGGGAAGAGCCCCTCACCTCTGTCTGTGCCTGAACACGTCCCGGCCGGACTGCTGGACGTCCTGCCGGACATCGGCCAGCGCGGCCACTGCCCCTTGGGCCACGGCGGCGGCCGAGCGCGGCCGGAGGCTGCCCGGCGGTGCTGCCCAGCTCCTGCCCCCCGAGCCAGGGGTGCCAGCTCTGCCAGAGCCTGGTTTGAAGTGAGCAGCCAAGGCCAGGATCAGCCTCATGGTGGATTTCAAGTTCCCCTCGACGATATCTGCAAAATGCAAATGTTTGGGTGGTTAACGTGGAGTGCCGGCAGAGCTGCGGCTGCCCAACGAGATGAAGATAATTAAAGCCAGCAGGGCTGTTCCAGCCCAGCAAAGTGCCTGCCACCTCCACAGCACAGCCCTGAGCCTCCCTTTACGGCCATTTCCAGCAGTTAATTACTGAACACATAATTACTGAGGGCTCACTCCAGAGCAGAGCAGTTACTGAGGACTGTCACCGACTTTATTAGCAGAGAATTCCCTTTTTTAAAACACAAAAAGCAGAACAGCGATGCATTTTTCCAGTGGTGTGCCATCAACTGTTTGCAGCACCCTGCAAATGTAAATTAATCATATTCAGTGATATCACACTGCATTTTCCAGCACACTGATGTCATGGCAAAGATCAGCCACTCTTCCAGACCAAGATTTCCCAAAACAATTTAGTCAGAGCTGCTCAAAGTCCTGACTAAGCCACGCCACAGACATGTGACTGTGCGTTGTGTCTCCTCTCTGTTTCCAGCCCATGGCTTCCAGTGAACCACAAATATTTTTTCCATGTCTCCTTTCACTCTAGCAGGTTTATGTGTCCTTTTGGTGAAAGATTCCAAGCCTGTATTTTTCATTACACCACTACCTGGGCCTCTCAGTGCTCAGCAGCAGGAAAAAAAGTCACTTTTGTTTTTTCTCTGCATTGCCCATCTTTCAACCCCAAAACCTTCTCTAAACCAGAGGGGGCAAAAACTCTCAACTCCCCCACAAACTGACACATTTACTCATAAATTACCTGTTTGATAGAAAACAAAGGCACAAACAGGATTTCAGGAGCTAAAATCCCCCCCCAGGGCCACGCACCTTTAGCTGACGTCTGGTGCATGCGGATCTTTCTCGATGCCACGAACTGTAAGACTTTCTCCACATTTTCCCTCATCTCCTGCTGGCTGCTGGGGTTGAGCTCGATGCCACTCAGCTTCTCACCAGCTGAAGGGAGTGAAAAAGCTTTGTCAGAGGGAAGCTGAACCTCTGGGGACTGCCAGGGGGATCGCTGGCACTGCTCTGATCTCATGTCTGGGTGCTGCTCCTGCTAAACTGGAACCAGCACCAGGAGTAACTGGGTTTGGGGCTGTTTTGGGATGATGGCAAGGTTTTGGGGGGCTGGAGCAGGGTTCTGGCAGGATTTGTGGCCCCCTCAGGGACCCACACTGGAGCTGCCTCTTCCCAAAGGACTGAGCTCCATGGAAAGGGCTGACCTGGTGAAGAACTGAAGCAGGTGGGACAGACCCACATGGGAGGAGTTCGGAGAACTGTCCCCCACTGGGGCAGGGGTGAGTGTGAGGAGGAAGGAGCAGCGAGGACAATGAACTCCCTGCACCCCCGTTCCCTGTCCCCCTGCCCAATGACACCAGTGAACCGGTCACTCCTCCCAAAAAACACCCCCCACCTCCATGTGGGAGTTCCCAGTGCCCCTGCCAGCTTTCCCCATCTGCTCTAACTGCCTCTGAACCATAAGGGCTGTAATAGAATTGCATTTATGATCTGATTTATGATTGTTTGCCTTCCCCGCCAGCTCTGCCGCCCCCCAGCAACATCTGCCCGACAGATGCCAGAGCCAAGGCAGCCAGAGCTGAGGGGGAAAAACAGGGCCAGATGGCAGCACTGACCTACAATCTCGATGAGCAGGGCAAGAGTGACCCCATCCCGCAGGTCCTGCCTCAGGTCCTGCACTGGCCTCACCGCCGGCTTCTTCTTCAGCTGGGAATTCACCCAGGCCACATAGGCCTGCAGCTGTTGCTGGAACAGAAAGCAAAACGTTTGCATTGCACTTTCCTCTCTGATCTTCGCAGATCTCGGTCGTCCGCCCTGGGAAATGAGCAGCAGAGGTCTCACCCCAGAGCCTGGCTGCCATCCCTGCCTGCTGCGGGGCAGCTCAGCCAGGGTGGGAGGAGGGAGCAGGACAGGACTCCTGAGCTGGGCACAGCTGGCCTGAGAGCTTTTCATTTCATCTGCACCGGAGCCACAGCAGCACTGTCACCTCCTGGCTTTGCTCACGCTGTGTCCCACCCCCAGAGCAGAAACCCAGAGTGCAGGAGCAGGGAACCCTGAGTTATTGCCCACTGAACAATTCCAGGACAAGCAGGGGAGGTTTCCTGGAAGAGACAAGAGCCTCCCAGTGTAACACTCCCAGCGTGGCTCGTTTGGAACACTTGTACAGCCCCTCCACGTCCTGGGAGCTGCCTCAGCACTTCCAGTGGCCCAGTTTCTATTCCTGCACGCAGGGAAGCTGCCTTGGGCCCTGGGAGCCGGGAGCAGGGCCTGGCCAGCAGCTCAGGAGGGATGCTGTGTGTGGGAGAGACCAGGGAAACTCAAACTCAGACCAGGGAAACTCAAACTCAGGTTCTGGTCAGTCTGAGAGACCAAGGAAACTCAAACTCAGGTTCTGGTCAGTGTGAGAGACCAGGGAAACTCAAACTCAGACCAGGGAAACTGAAATTCAGGTTCTGGTCAGTGTGAGAGACCAGGAAAACTCAAACTCAGGTTCTGGTCAGTGTGAGAGACCAGGAAAACTCAAACTCAGGTTCTGGTCAGTGTGAGAGACCAAGGAAACTTAAATTCAGGTTCTGGTCAGTGTGAGAGACCAGGGAAATTCAAACTCAGGTTCTGGTCAGTGTGAGAGACCAAGGAAACTTAAATTCAGGTTCTGGTCAGTGTGAGAGACCAGGGAAACTCAAACTCAGACCAGGGAAACTCAAACTCAGACCAGGGAAACTCAAACTCAGGTTCCTGGTCACCCTGAGGACCCATCTGGCACAAATGACCCAAAGGCAGAGAGCAGACCCCCGTGACCTTTCCCTTTCCACCCTCTCTCTGTAACCCTTCCAGGGCTGCTGCAAAGGCTGCAATCCCCTCGGGCAGGGCTGCAGTGGGACATGGAGGGTAAACAAACTGATCCATTGATGGGATTACCTCCCTTTTCACTAAGCTTCCCGTTATTGTGCCCATGCAGCAGGTTTTAAGCCCCCATTCCATATGATCTCAGCAGTGCCAGGCAGAGCTGATGCTTTTACAGCCCATCAAAGTCACAATCTGGTCACAGCCTCGCTCTTAATTACCCTGACATAGGAAATCCAGCTTGAATCACTCATGGCTCGGTCTGCTGGTTCAGAAAGGTGCCCGGACCTGTGTGAGGCAGCTCTGCTCACTCAGCAGAGGCTGGGGAGCTCAGAGGGGCTCAGGGGCTGCCCTGGTGGCTCTGGGAGAAAAGGGAGCAGAAATGTCAGAGCTGATCCATCTCTGCTGGAGCAGCCCTGGGGAGGGCTCTGCAGCTCCTTCTGCTGTAGTGGCAGCAATGCCCAGCCCCACAAGTCTTTATTTTGTACTTTTTCTAATCATTTTAGGAACTGGCACTGATTCCCCAAGGACACAGCCCCTCCTGTGTCCTGTTTAAATCTGCAGTGTCCCCCAAAAAATCCTGTGTCCCCAAAATCTGCAGTTTTTTGGGGGAGTCTCTGTGGCTCTTCCACTTCTGTCTCATTTAGAAGAAAAACCCTTTCACCAAGCAGTTTGTTTTCTGTTCCTCCTCTCAGAACATTCCTCGTGCATTCACAAAAAAGAATTTTTGGCAAGACTTTAGTCTCTATCTCTTAAAAGCAGGAGGAGGTTGTCACTGTTATTATTAGTAAAACATAAAAAAAGCCATCCCTAAATCCCAGAGCAGTTACATTTTAAACAACGAGTATTCAAAGGAGGCTTCTGAGGCAGTGGAATTGGGATGTCACCAGGACAAAGTCGTTTCACTCCCATGGCTGCTGTAATTCTGCAGACTTACACTTCATTAACAGACTTGGTTGGCTGGTTTTGGGGTTTTTTCCATTAAACATAAGATTTTCCTGCAGACGTTCAGACAGTTGGACTGAAGAGCATTTCCTAACTTTGTACCCAAAAATCTGGCAGACGGAGTGACTTCAGCAAGAGTCTTGGATTGCTGCAGAACCCAAAAATCCAGGGAGGGAGCTGTCGCTGCTGGCAGCTGAGGGGAGCATGTGACTGACCTTCCCAAGGAAATTTATCAGAAATAAAAGTTAAGTGACCTAAAAATGGCCAAGTGCTGTGAAATGCATGAAGGGACAAAGCCCAGGAGCTGCTCAGCAGAAACCCCAAGGGCAGTTTTTGAAGCTGGAGAGTCCAAAACGCTTCACTTCTCCATCAGCTGGGGAATAACAAAGGACATTGTGGGCTGCACCTTCAGCCCTTCACCTTCAACACGGCCACCAGCCCTCACTGCTCAGATTTCCACCTCTAAATCCACAGATTCAGGCTTCCAAAAAAACTGAAAGATTTTTTGTTTCACCTCCTCAGGATTCCTTTTGTTTCAAGCCCCAAGGCAGCTACATCAACACAGCCCTAAATATTATCACAGCAACGTGGTTTGCTGCTTGGGTGGGCATCATTCCTGCCACCTACCCTGGGAAATACTCCAGGAATCAACTTCCAGCACAGGGAGGACAAAGATTTGCTGGGATGTGTCCTGCCCTGGGAGCAGCAGCCCTTCCCAGCCCATCCCACCACACCAGAACGCTCCTGAGCCTGCATTGCCCACAGGAGTGCCCCAAACCCACGGGTTCCATCCCCATTTGGGGCTGCAGGCATCCCAACACCCACTCTCACACAGCTCTCAGCTCCTTTTAGCCAACAAAATTCCCCCCAAAAAAAGGTCTGGGAACGGGCATGACACTCCTCAAGCGTTCCTGCTTCCCCTGCACTTTGGTTGGAGCCCAGCCTTGGAATTTTCAGGCTGCTCAGCTCCTCACCAGCACTTCTTCGGAACTCAGAATTTTTCAGAGGAAAACCAGCCTGGTGTGGGGTTTACCATACAGAACACACATTATTTAGGATTATGCTGGAGCTAAGCTTAATCCTGTTTACATTAGCACAGCTTTGTGTTCCAAAAAAAGCCCCTTTTACCTGTACCTTGCCACGGGGAAGAGCAGCAGCTGTGCCTGAAGGGAGCTGGAGCCCAGCTTGCTCCAGGCAGAGCTTTGGGGGCTGTTTTTGTCTTCCTCTGGAAGACTTTGCAGGGCAGGAGAAGATGTTTAAAGCGAGGTGTTAGGGTCTATAGAACATCCCAACAGAGTTCCACGGGCAAATTGCAGGTTGGGATATATGAGGTTCATTTTTACCTCTCTGGGATTAAAATATTGCACATTTCGGTGTTGAACAAATGGACAAAATCAAGTTTCTAGCAAGGAGGGCCTGCCATGCTCACTCTCATCTTCCAGTAGATCCTGTGACCCTGTTTCCTTCTAGAAACAGATCCCTTCTCTGTATTAATTTGAGTTTGAATCCATCCTTACCACTGGATTCAGACAATCATCCTGCCAGGATGAGGTTTCTGAGGCTCTTTACACCCATTTCCCTTTGTTGCACACTTGTGGCCACTGCCCAAGCCCCAGCTCTGACGAGGTCAGCAAGAAGAGCCCTGGTGCTCCCAGGATGAAAGGAATTCACTGTTCCTCCCCCCCAGAGCCCTGAACCAAAGGCCTGCAGCAGCCTAATTGCATCAGGACGTGCTGGTTGAGGCCCTGTATGATTTCTAAGCTTTCTGGCATTACCTTAATTAGATGGGGACTGTAATTTTCCACCCAGCCTTCCTCCAGCTTGCTGATTAATTTTTTGTTGTTGTTCAAGGAGGCCTTTGTAGAAGCAGAAAGCACAAACTCCCAAGAAAAGAATATTATTCCCTCTGCTGTCAAAGCCAGCAAAAGATTTTTTTTTCCCCCCTCAAAATTGATGCTTGAATGTGATTTGGGTTTTTCAATTTATTGAGATGCATCCCACAGTGAAAACCACCCAGGTATGACCAGAGTGAGGCCAGAATGACCAACAGCACCCACAGGAGTTCTCCTTCGTACAACTCCAAATTTAAAGCAGGTGTTGATTTCCAGAGTGCCCAGCTCTCCAGCAGGACATGGAATTTTTGACTGCAGAGTTTTCCACCTTTTCCTCAGTCCTTTCTTTACCCATTAAGAGGAAGAGCTTAAGTGTAAGCAGCAAGGCCCAATTCCATCCCTAAATTATTTCTTTAATTTTCACTTCTTGTAAAGCCAAAGACTGCCATGGCCCATTCCAGAGTCATCCAGCTGCCAGTGCAGGATGAAGTCATTCCCACCTGTGCCTAAATACGTTGCCATTTCATTAATTTTGTGCTGTGAAAGGGCTTAATAATGCAAATGTAAGATCCTGAAGCAGCAGCACCTCTCACATGATGCTCAGCAGGTACCTGAGGCCCTTTTCCCACCCAGGCAGAGCTCAGCTGCCAGCCACAGGCAAAAAAATAAAGGCAGAAACTGGCAAAGAGCTGAGCTTTGAGTGCAAAGGAGTCCAAAGAGGACTTTGGAGCACATGATTCACCCTGAGCTGTCAGATGGTTCCACTGGACACAAGCAAAGCCCAAGGTCTGTGCAAGCACGCTGCACTGACACATCCCCTGGATGTGTCCTCTGGGGAGGAAAAGGAACATTGTTCCTCCTTCAGCACCCCCCCTCCATCCCCAGGCAGGGACAGGCAGCTCTGAGAGGAGCCTCAGCTCCTCAGGACTCCAAAATCTGCAGGCAGGGACTCTGCAGAGGGCAGGGACACCCAGGGAGGCTCCCTGGCCCAGGTTGAAAGCTCTAAAGGCACATTTAGGACACAGAGTTTTGAATTCCCTCTGCCCACGACTTGCTGGGAGTGTGGCATCCCCTTGACCTCTTCCTAAAGCAGCTGCAGTAATCTTCATGTTCCTGGGAAAATGGTCTGAAAAGCAGAAATCTGCGAGTGCTCCTGTGCAAATGCTCTGTAGAGACACCCTGCCAAGGGACAGCCTGGCTTAGCCATCGAGGCAGGGATTGAGTCCTAACTGCTCCAGCCCTAATCCTACAGAGCAGCAAATACCTGCTGAGAAGTCCCAGTGCTGGCCAGGCACCAGGGTTTGGGGGAAAACGGATAACAGAGCAGGGGGTGGTCTGCTAAAGCACATCTGGGGGTAAATGCAGCTGTGGGGAGCCCCAGCTGTGTTTGCTGGCTGTGCTGGAGGCTTGGAGGACTTTCAGGGCAGCGCAGGCAGCTCAGACACCCTGCCGAGGCTCAAAGGGACCCCGTGGCTTTAGCAGGGTGGGGAAGGTGTGAGATGCTGCCAGCCTCGCCCCAGGACAGAGCTGGGGTGACAAACCAGCAGCACCTCTGGAGCTCGGTGTGGCCAGGGAGGATTCACTGCCCGGGAGCACTGGGGCTGAGCAGGATGAGGGAGCCAGAAGTCAAAACAGCTCTCCATGGTGAATCCTATTAATCCTATAAATAGCCCTGGCGGCAGAGGGTGAGTGCCAGCTCCTTGTGCTGGGATCACACAGCACAGACCTTTTTGTCACACAGCAGGACCTGGGCCCGAGGCGAGCAGAGCCAGGGCCGCACGGCCAGAAAAGAACCCCAAAGTAAATAAATAAAATCAAAGTAAATAAAGAAAATCAAGTAAATAAACCCAAAATCAAGCCCAGGGCGTTGCCCAGGGCGAGGAGTCACCCCTCACGGGCAGGATGGCACCTCCACCCCTCCGAAGGGTGAAGGAGAGGGGTTGTAGGTGTGGGAAATCCAGGAATTACCCACCCGGCTGAGAACCAGGGGAAATATTCCCCGGGGAGTTCCCCAGGGGAAATATTCAGTCCCTGGTGAGGGACAGAACAGCCCTGCAGCAACTTCTGCTGGGCAGGGGCAGCTCCCGGGCCAGAAACGTGGGAGATTTCCCCTCGTGGGCAGGTAACCCTGCATTTCACTTGGCCCTTGTGAAAAGTGCATATTTCCTGACTGGCTTTTTGCAAATATTAAATTGAATATTATATGTGTTACATTAGAGAGTTATGCTGTGTTAATTCTCTTAAGTGGCGTGTTAAATATAGTTTTAAGTTACAGTATCATGTTAAAATAGAAACTCTACAATCTAAAATATTTTTTTTTTACTGGTTCAAGAAAAAAGATAAGATAAACAAAAAACTCTTCACACAGAGATAACGGCCACAGGGCACATAAAGAGTTACAGCCTCCTTATCAGAAAATACAAATGTTCTTCCACCTCCTCTCTGTCTTTATAGAACCACCAAAATTAGGAGAAAAAAGTTAACAAAAACAAAAAAAAAATTCTTAATTTGCAAGGAATTTCTGCATCATGTATAAGATATATAAATATACAACAAGCTGTTACTTTTCAGGGTTGTTCCTTTGTTCACAAGGCGTGGTTTTGGCAGCTCAGTGCCCAAAAACATCCACACGTCCAAAATTCTTTGCTTTTTATTATCTCGTAGTGTCCTGATCCTCATTGTTCAGAATTTTATTACTCTAATTTTATTACTATTTTTTAATAACTACTTTATTACTAATAAAGCTTTGAAATTTTCAGAACCAAGTGATTGGTGTTTTTCACAGCCCTGCTTGCCAAACAGCTCTGCTTGGGCCCTCAAAGTCTCCCTGTCCTCTCTGGAATGGATTGTTTGCTCAACATAATCCGGCTGGGAGGAAGAAAATAGTTATTTTAAATGACTCGCTGCACACAAGAAGCCCCATATAATTAAGTTTGCCACAGGAAATGATCCTCCAGCTCGAAAAAAGAGAAGGTGTGTTATTGTTAAGATGCAGCTTGGAGCTGCCAGGCCCACTTGTGACACATCTCTCTGTGCCCCATCTGTTCCCAAGAGCTGACAGAAGTGGCAGCACATAAATAAACTGCATTTCCCCGAGGAAAGGGAACAGGCTGAGGCCACATGGACAGAGCCAGCGCAGATGAGCCCCCTCTCTGTGGCTCCCTTTCATTATAAACTCCTGCTTTTAGCAGCCACGCATCCCCAGGGCACCACCCAGCTGTGGGATTGAATTATTTATCTGCCCGGGAGCAGGAGAAGTCGCCACAAACAGCAGGGAAACACCTTCGAGGCAGGACAGGCCATTAATGAGGGGCTTTAATGCCCACGGGGGGGACTTGGCTGCATCTCGACATCAAACAAAACCATCCCGGCTTCAGATGTCTGCAGGTGGCAGCGCCCACGAGGGCTCTGAGTCCGAAAGGGAAGGGGGAAAAGGGAAATAAACCGGCCTGAAGTGACAATTCAGCAATTTCGGGGCGCCTTGAGCAGGATGTGATTCCGCACATGGTGGAGAGAGCAGCAGTGCAGCTGAGCTGTGCAGGAGGACAGCGCTGCTGCCCGCTCCAGCGCTAATTAGGGGATAATTGGGCTGCTGAGGTGCCCTCAGACAGAAGGGATGGAGAGGGAAAAGGAGGAACGAGGACAAAGGAACTTCCCCGGAGGCTCTCGGCTGTGCAGGGTTTGGTCAGCACCCCGCACTGTCACGTCGGCATGGGGACACAATTCCACGCTAATTTTTGTGTAAATAAACACGAAAACGGGCAAACAGAGACGGGCAGGACGCAGAGCTGGTGCGAATGGAGTGCCAGAGCTCCTCTCTCACTTCCAGTGCCCGGGCTGTGATGCCCGGGCAGGTCACAGGTCACAAATCACAGGTCCTCCCCTTGCTAAACCCATTTTAGTTTTACTTTTGTTGCAGAGCGTGAGGAGGCAGAGATCCCGAGAGTCGATTTTTTCTGGTGGGAGAGGGAAGTTTCTTCCACAGCTGAGCCGCCTGTGGGTCAAACCAGCCAGGGCGAGGCACTGAACGCCCCTGGGGTTTGCTCCCATCGTCGATTACGTTATTAATAAATAAGTTACTAATTGTGCCTGAGGAGGATGTGCTGCCCCCGAGCACAGGAAGTACGAGCTCGATCTAAACCCAGACCTTGGCTGGCTAAAAATGAGCCTGACACTGTGAGGAGGAGGAGGAGGAGGAGGGGATGGAGCGATTCCAGCTCGGCCCGGCAATCCAAGGAGCCCTGGGGCCGCCCTGGAGCCGGGGCAGGCTCAGGTTTCACCCCCGGTTTGTTCTCCCGGAGGGGAGCGGGGCCGGGAAGCCCAGCAGGGATGTCCAGTGTTCATTTTCTGTGGATAACGGGCTCAGCACCCAGGCGCTGCACGGCTGAGGAAACACCCGGCACTGAGCAGAATTGAGTTCTGCGCTCAAAGAAAGAATAAACCCCCCCCCAAAAAAAAAAGTGAGAGATAAAATAGCAGCAGCTCTGTGGTTCCAGCAAATCCCCCACAGTTTTTCCTCCTTTTCAGCTCACAGACAGCAGATCGTGCTCCAGCATGAGCTGCCCGGGCATTACTGTGTGTAAATACCCAACAAAACTCATTTTTTTGTGCTCCCCAAAAAGGGAAGTCCCACTGCACTCCCCACACAGCCGCAGGATTCCCAGCTCTGGAGTTTCTTGGTGCATGTCCTTATTTTACGATTCATTACTCTCCTGGCAGAATAGGCAAATAAAGAACACTTGGAAAATTACATTTGAATTTCAGTCCCCTGGGGATTCAACTTACAGAAAAAGATGGAGAGGGGACCCCAAAACAGCTCCAAGAAATGCGAGTCCATAAAGCAGATTTACAGCCCCCAGGCACGCAGACACGGCACATCCCTCAGGAGAGAAGCCGATTTTACACAACAAACGCTGCCCCACAGCCTCCCGCAGTTTGTATCTTGCCGGGACAGCAGCAAAGCAGCGAGAAGAGCACAAACCCCCCCGGGCTGCACAAACCCCGCCTGTAACACCGGCCACGAACTCCTCACCCAACTCCTGCCGAAGCGCAGCCCCCCGGTGAGGAACCTCGCTGTTCCCCCCCGCTTTTCTGCCCCACGAACGCAACAATTCTGCACAAAACCATTCTGCCTTCCTCCCGGCCGGGCTCGGGGACGTGGCTTTACCTCGGTGAAGCCCTCCTGAAGGATATCCAGCAGATTCCCCCTGGCCAGGCAGGCGAGCATCGTCCCGGGCGAGCCGCCGGCAGCGGCTCAGGGGATGCGGGGCCGCGCTCCCGGCGCCTCGGGGCGCCTCTCCCTCCTCTTCCTCCCGAGCACAAAGGCCGGGAGCTCATCGGGAAGGGCGCTCATCGTCCCATCTGTGCAGCCCGGGCAGAGCGGAGCCGGAGCGCCGCTCGCTTTGGGCATGCTCGGCGGGAGGAGGGAGCAGCTCGGGCTGAGATGTCACTCGGTTGTCACGGCAACGCCGCGGCTTTACGAGATGCAGGCGCGGGGAAAACATCTGAAACCCATTTCCAGCCAAAAAGCAAAAAGAAAAAAAACAAAAAAAAAACAACAAAAAAAAAACCGTCCCGAAACCCGCTGTGTAAATGAGATTTTTCAAACCCGCCATACACAGGGAGCTCTGCTTGGTGTGGGGGGAGAGAGGAGGAGGAGGAGGAAGGGAGGAAGGGAGGAAGGGAGGTGATGCCTCGCACGGGGAGCAAAGCACTGCGAGAAGATCGTTCTGCAGCCACAGGAAGCGGCAAGCCAGGCCACGACAGCTGGGAGGTTTGCAAGTTTGAACATCGCGTTTTTCAAAGAAAACAACCAAACAAACAAAAAAAACCCCATAAAAACCCCCCAAACCCGAGAGAAAACGTTCAAACAATTAAACACAACCCCCAGCTCGCTCTCTGCATCAATAAATGCACCCATCACAGAAATAAGCATCGAGTGTCTCCAGGCTGGTGTCACCTTACAGGAAGTGCCCAGGGGGAAAGAAAAAAAGGAAAATGAAACCGGAATGGGTGAGAGCCCCTCCAGGCAGGGGCTGCGCCTGGCAGGCACAGAGCAGCCCTGCCAGCACTGCCCCCGCTGCCATCAGTCTTAGCCAGGCATTTAACAGCGAGACGCTGTTAAAAACAATTTTTTTTTTCCCCTGCCTAAGTGTTGAAGCATCCTGAGGAAAAACCAACGGCGTAATTTCACAGTTTTAGCCTGTCACAGCTAAAATACAGAAAGAGAAGCAACAGGTCGCTTCCCTCTGTAACCAGCCCAAAAGGAGGCGGTTCCCTCCCCTCCCGTTTGAAATAATTCACGTTTGCTCTCCCTGCTTTCCATAATTCCGTGGGAGTGGCGATTTTTATGTTTTCATCGGTTCTAATACCACATCTGTTAAGCAAAACAACAGATTAAAGCGAGGCTTTGCACAAAGCCTCGTAAGCTGGAGCTGCTGGGGGGTTGGAGCCTTGATCCCGTTTACTTTTGAGCTTCAAAATGCCATTAAATAAATATTTAGCCCCATTTTAAATGCAATTGAGTAGCTTATGCCTGTGAAATTCCAATAAAATTTTGTGGGAAAACGAAGTGGTTCCCCCATGAGACAAAAAGCGACCTAATTTTGAAGGAAAAACCAACAAAACACACTCTGAGCTTCCACTGTGGACTTTAAAAAGCTCTTCTTGACTAATAATTTATTAGATATATTTATATTTATTACATTATATATATTTACCACCTGGTTTTTATATTGCAAGCACACATTCACAGAGGATTTGTAATATGGCAAGGAAGGATGCTGAGATTTTTGGGTCAAGCAAAAGGGATTGAAGTCTGGGATCCAGGGGCTCCCTTCCATCCCATCTCCCTCCTGCAGAGCCCCCTCCTGCCCCAACACCAGCTCAGCAAAGGCAAAATGTTCCAAATGTTCTCCTCTCCCCTGCCAGGCTCAGGTACAGTCCTGCTCAGAGATTTTCTCATCAAAGGTTTGCTTCTGCAGGAGGTTTCTTATCTCTGCCTGAATGCCAGGGAACAGAAACCAGGCTGGACATGCTGAGCCATTCTCCTGTCCATTGTGGGGACACAAAAGGGTCTGGGGCAGGCGTGTGGGCTAAAAATAACTTCTAAAAATTAAATTCCACTTCTCCCTTTGTGTTTCACTCCGAAGTTTCCAGCTGCTTGTGGCAGGGGTTTGTGTTTTCCTGTCAGTTTTACACAGGAGGTGCTGCTTTTGCAAGAAGCCCCTCACTGGCAGGAAAGCTGCTTCAGAATTCCCCCTGAATTTTCCCAAAGGACTCCTCTGCCCGGGGACTCCAAACCCATCGGGGCAGGGATGCCCCCAGCTGGGGTGAGTGACCTCCGAGCCCAGCCCGCGGCGTGGTGGCCGCTGGGCTGGTGGCATTGCCACCTCCTGGCCACTTCCAGCATGACCCCCGCCCTTGTCCTTGCACACTTTTGGTCACTAAAATCGGCGCTGGGAGGGGATGAAAACGAAAGAGGCCGGGTCAGGAATTCCCCCGTGGGGTTTGTGGGGCCGTGACTGCAGCAAGAACCCAAAGAGCTGCCTAAAGCCACCGCTGCACTCGTGTCACCGATCCCAAACTCCTCGTGAAGCACCAAAAGGGACAGAAAGGACACCAGAAGGGCTGCTGGGGACTCACAGAGGGTGCAGGAGGCTGCGGGGGGTGGCAGGGCCCCGTGTCCATCAGGGTCCCCATGCTGGATGTCACCTCAGCGCCAGGGGAGGCTCCCAGCACTCCTGGACCTGAGGGGAAAAGCAAATCCAGCAGGGAGCTGAGCCCTCAGAGAGGGATGGGATGGGATCCGTAGGATCCATGGGATGGGGTGGGATGGGATTGATGGGATGGGATCCATGGAATGGGATCTATGGGATGGGGTGGGATGGGATGGGATGGGATCCACGGAATGGGGTGGGATTGATGGGATGGGATCCATGGAATGGGATCTATGGAATGGGATGGGATTAAATTGTTGGGATGGGATGGGATGGGATGGGATGGGATGGGATGGGATGGGATCCACGGAATGGGATGGGATGGGATGGGATCCATGGAATGGGATGGGATCCATGGAATGGGGTGGGATGGGATTGATGGGAGGGGATCCATGGAATGGGATGGGATGGGATCCATGGAATGGGATGGGATCCATGGAAAGGGGTGGGATGGGATCCATGGGATGGGATGGGATGGGATGGGATGGGATGGGATGGGATGGGATTGTTGGGATGGGATGGGATGGGATGGGATGGGATGGGATCCATGGAATGGAATCTATGGAATGGGGTGGGATGGAATGGGATCCATGGGATGGGATTGATGGGATTGATGGGATTGATGGGATTGATGGGATTGATGGGATAGGGTCTGGAGCACGGGGACACCCAGGAGCAAGGCTGGGATGGGCTGTGGGATGGGAATGTGGGGAGCAGCAGCGCTGGGGGGTGAGGAGATGCTGGGGAGGGGGGCACGGGGAGAAATGGGGACAGAGAGCGGGAGAGGGTGGGAGGGGGTGGGACTGGGTGGGGTTGAGGTGAGATGAGGTGGGATGGGGTGAAACGGGATGGGGTGAGGTGAGGGGGAATGGGGAGAGGTGGGATGGGGTGGCATGGGACGGGTCGGGACAGGAGGGGATGCGGTGGGATGCGGTGGGCACCAGGACCCGCACCCCCGGCCCTACCTGCTCCCGGCGCGCGTCTCCGGTTGCCGTGGGAACGGGGGCGGGATGGGGCGGGATGGCGCTGGCTCCTCCCCGGGATCGAGGGGCCGGGATCGGGATCGGGATCGGGATCGGAGCCAGCTCGGGGCAGCCCTTGCCCAGCCCCGCACCGCCGCCCCGGGAGCGGGACCCTGGGTGTCCCCCCAGCCCCGCAAAGCCTCGCCCAAAGTGCGGATTTCTCACTTAAAACTAAACATTGCATCTTTAATGATACATCAACGCTCGTTTGGCACGCGTGGCAACCGCGGGAAGTACAGATTTTAATATTCAGTGCAAAACCGAGTCCTTCGGGAAGATCTCTGTCGCAGAGCACGTGGCTTCCACAATTCCCCATGGAAAGCCTGGGGAAAATCACCGGAATGGGAGCATGGAGTTGTCTCTAGGATGAGCTGTACTCCCAGGAACAGCCCCGAGGGTGGTGTGGAAGCCCGAGCTCCTCGGGGAATAGGAGATAAAGAGCCAGAGGCTCAGGCACTCATTAAAACATGTAGAAAAAAATGGGAAGATTGGTCCTCAAACACTTCCACCTTGGCAGTCACAGCCCAGAGCAGCTTTATTTTTCACCACGAGCAGGAACTCCTTTGTGCTTTTCCCACCCAGCCGAGCCATAAAATGCAAAGTTCTGGGTGTTTGTAAAAGGAACCATTTCTAGACACTGCCAGTGACCGGGGCTGCCCCAAAATCTGCTCTGCAAGACTGAGGAGCAGAATGTGCCAGGCCTTGCTTTAGTGCCTGAAGATGGGGTTTGGGGAGCCCTGGTGCCCTGCCAGTGCTGCCCAGTTTGGACCATTGCTACACTGAATTACTGACACTATTTCAAACCCAGAAACAGGTTCTCAGAGCTGACAGCCCCACGTGGGGTGTGCTCTGTGTCACTGGGGTTTACAACCAGGCCTGACAGCACAAAAGGAGGAAAAAGTGGAGGCAAAGTCCAAAGTCCTCTCTGAAGCTGCCCAGGATTCATTCCCAGTATCCCAGGCAGCTGCTGGACTCGGGGAACTGCCCTAAATGCAGGCAGTGATCTGCAGCTAAATTGCCAATATTCCCTTGTTCCACTTCCAGTCAGAGCCAGGAGCTCACCCCTCGCTTGTTTGCACAGAGGAGTGAGGATGCACCTCTGAACAGCCCATCAGTGAAACAAATTGTTCTCTACCCTCCTAATTCTGCGTTTCTGGCTGCCAGCTGCTGTGCATGGCTGTAGAACACTGATTTTGGGGCAAGGGGATGCACCCAGGGCCTGGCTGCACCTCCAGGAGCAGCTGTTGGAAGGAGACAGAGCAGCAGATCCTGCTGGAGGTCTCCTCTCCTCACAGCACCACCCACGTGTCACTCTGCACACTCAGAACTACAACACTGACACAAAAATGTCCCTTTAGTCCAGAATTCCTGAATTCCCAAAGGCAGCACTCCATTCCTGAATTCCCAAAGGCAGCACTCGGCCGGGGCTGTGCCACCGCAGGGATTTTCTGCCCGCAGCCCTGAGCCCTCACCAGCCCAGCAGCAGCTGTGCCACCCCGCAGGGCTGGCAGGAGCTGGGCTGCCAGCTCCAGGGGCAGCTCTCCCGAGGGGAGGAGGCGGTTTTTTGCCAGCAGAATCAGACGGGAAACTCCCCAGTGAGAACGCTGAGGCGGCAGACACACCTCTCCAAAATCTCAGACGTGTCCGCGAGGTTTCCTTGGACCTGCAGCCGTGAGCTCCTTTTCCTGCTGAAGGAGGAGGACGAGGCCACCGAGCCTGTTAGACCAGGGTCCCATTTTTGCTGTCGTACTTGAGCCTGGCCCTGGGGAAGTTGAGGGTGGCGTACTCGGTGGCGTTCTGCAGCTGCAGGCTCTTCACCTCGGCCGCCGAGCGCTCCCGCGCCGTGGAGAACACCTGGATGTCGGCGTAGTGGATGCTGTCATCCTGCTGCACGCCCCTGGGCTTGCTCACCGTGGCGTAGACAGGGACATCTGGGACATCTTCGTACGTGGGGACCTTTGGGGGGAAAAAAAGCTCTGGGAGCTCAGCTCGCCAGCAGTGCCACAGCACCAGCCAGCCTCTGGCACCTCAGGCTGCTCCCACACTTGCTGTGGGATGCTGTGGGGTTGCTGATGTGTTTCTCCTCAAGCCAGCTCTTCTGAGCTCTCAGAGGAACCCATCACACCCGAGAGAGCCCAGCTACCCCAAACAGCATCAAATTAGCAGGATGGCTCCTGAGGTAGTGTTGGAAACAGGAAAAGTTCAAATAAAAGGCAAAATAACAAAGCTCTTACAGAGAAAAACCAAGCCAGGGGCAAGAGGTTCTTGCTCCTGCTAAAACACCCCACAAAAGCGATTATTTCCTTTGTTCTCTTCCTTTTGTGGTGAATTACCCAGGCTGGACCTCTTGGCCTCTGTCCAGTTGGCAGCCCCAGGTCTGAGGTGAGGTCCCAAGGTCCTAGGAGGGGTCTCTGGGAGAGGAACTCCTGGGCTTTTTGCCTTTTTAAGCAGACAAAGAATAATTTGGTCCCTCCATCAAAAGGGGGCAAATTCCTACAGGCAGGGGGCAAAAAATGTGGGAAAAGCCATGGGCACAGTGCCCACGTTAGAGGCTGCACAGCACGAGAGGATTCATGGATTCATGGCTCTGAACTCTGCCCTGTGTCCTCCCAGCCCACGGAGCTCAGGGCAGCTCTGTCTTCTCAACACACACTTAGGGAAAAACCCTCTGGAAAGTTCTTTATTTACCTTCCTGCCAGGCTGCTGCTGCTGAGCCTCATGCCTCCCATCAGCTCCTGCAAAGGAAACACCAGGGCTCAGCTGAAAGCAGTTTATTGTTCCACCTTGGGATGCAGCAGTGCTGTGCTGGCCCATGGGCTCTCCCCACTGGGCACAAATCACATTTCCACCTCATCTGACTCCCTCAGCCCTAACCCTGCCCTGATGCCTGCGAGAAGAAAGCCTGGGCTTTTTTCTTTGGGAAAAATAAGGTTTCCCAGGATGGCAGCACGCTGTGGACCACGGAGTTCTTGGCAGAAGCCACGGACACAGCACAGAGAGCTTCTTGTCAGGCCCTCGGAGGAGTCAGATCCACTTTTAACTTTGTTATTTCCTCTGCTGCCTGGCAAACATGTTTTGCCCAGCACGGTCCAAAGGCCGCAGGACACAGCTTGAGGAATGCCCTTGATTCTGGGGAGCGCTGTCAGACGGATGTTTGCAGCTCCTGCAGGAGGTGGATGCAGCTCCTGCTCTGCTGGAGAGCACGTGGGTGTGTTTTGAGGTGGGACTTGGTTGTTTTAAAGGCACTGCTGAAGAACCTTCCCTCCCCCTTGGCAAATCCCCTGGCACATCACCCTCCTTGCTCTAAGGTTTAAAGAAATGCTGCCTCAAACTTCTCCTGAGGAAGGCTGAGTACAAAAGGAGTGTGGGAGGGGAGCTCAGCCTCAGGCTGAGGCACTGATCTCACCTCCCCAGGGGCTCTGCCACTCAAAGCACTGTCACACATCCTTACCTTGCTTTTCCTTCTTTCTTTTGAAAGGCGAAGGACACTTCCTAAAATCAGAGAGACACATCAGCCCTGAAAATCCCAAACCTCTGCCCTCCCCAGGCCTGCCCACGCCACACCTGGGCTACCAGGGAATGGGACAGGCCCGGGGAGAGCCACACCAGAGCCCGAGTGACCCTTGCAGGGAAATGTCCAAAGGGACATTTGAGTTCCTGGCTCAAATGTCCAAAGGGGTGTGGGATGTGTTTGCTCCTGAGCTCCTGGCTCAAATGTCCAAAGGGAAGGTGTGGGATGTGTTTCCTCCTTCTGGGACACACCCACCACGCCCCGCAGCCACCCCAGCTCTGCCTCCTGCCCTCCTGTCCCAGCAGCATCCCCAGGAACGGGGGCTCCTCTCCCTGGGGCTTTGCAGCTCCGTTCCACAGCCCAGCTCCGAGGCACGGGCTGCAGGGCACGATCCCAGCTGGCACCAAGCCCTTCTCTGGGGGCCAGCTGCTCTGCCAGCCCCACTCCCCGAGCGCTGGCCCCCTTGCCCAGGGAGCAGCTGTCTGACTGAAGGTTTCAGACTTTTCCTGTTCTCACTGTCCCACTCATAACAGAACCAAACCAAACACGCTTTGCCCTCGCTACGAGCCAAGCCAAAGGCTCCTCTCAGCTGTACCTGTGTGAGCAGAGAGAGACAGGCCAAGCACAGATGTGCTCCAGGAGAGGACAGGAGCCAAATTCATCCCAGCTGTAACAACAGAGCCTGAAGCCGAGCTCCTGCAGGCTGGCACTGGCAGAGGGGACTCGTGTCCCCTTCTGGGACAGATGCACGAAGGAAATGTCAGCTCAGAGGGCTGGGGAGCAGGTGCCAGCCCTTGTGTGGCCCCTCCTGCACACACACGGAGCAGAGGGGCTCCCAGGGGGCTGTGGCTCTGCTCAGCAGCTCCAGGGGGGCAGGCAGTGCCTTGGATGGGGCTCCAGGGAATGCTGTGTGTGCCACGGGCTGAGCCTTGGCCAGGCAGCGCTGGCACAGCCGGGAACAGAGCAGTGCCCCGGGCAGGGCTGTGCCTGTGCCAGCTCTCCCAGGCAGCTGCAGGGGTGGGGGACAGCACAGGGTGTGCAGCCGTGCCCTGGCACTCCAGCGGGAAAACAAAAACCCCCGGGAATGCAGGCAGAGAGCTCCGGAATGGCCAGCAATGATTAACCAGGCCTGGGCAGGCAGAGGCAGCTTTGGGCAAGGCAGGGTGGCCGAGGCTCCGGCGCTGCCACAGGGGCACCTCCAGCCCTCCACAGGCAACATCTGGGGGGTTCTCCCCAGGAATTTGGGCTTTAACTCACAGCAGCACCCCTTTGTGGGGCTCTCACAGCCCCCTCCTCCTCCTCCTGCCCTGTCTGCAGTGACTCCTCATTGCCCAGGTTTGTGTGGCAGAGCACTTCCCTTCCTGCCAGCACCCAGGCGTGGAGAATTTCACCAGACCAGCACTTTTTGGGGCACTTCCAGCACCCAGGCATGGAGAATTTCACCAGACCAGCACTTTTTGGGGCACTTCCAGCACCCAGGCATGGAGAATTTCACCAGACCTGCACCTTGTGGGGCACTTCCAGCACCCAGGCATGGAGAATTTCACCAGACCTACACTTTTTGGGGCACTTCCAGCACCCAGGCATGGAGAATTTCACCAGACCAGCACTTTTTGGGGCACTTCCAGCACCCAGGCATGGAGAATTTCACCAGACCAGCAACTTTGGGGCACTTCCATCACCCAGGCATGGAGGATTTCAGCAGCCCAGCCCCTCGTGGGGCAGAAGCAGCAGGTCCCTCCCCTCTCTGCGGGCAGACAGGCGCTGGGCTGGCATTCCAGGCTGCTCCCTCTGTGGAGGGAACATTGCAGGCACTGTGTGGGCTGGAGCTATTCCTGTCTGCAGGATAATCACAGCCAGGCTTCTCCCCGGGAATGGGGACACGTGTGGCACGGGAAATGGGAGCAGGGAAACCTCTCCCCTCCCCTCCAAACCGGGTCAGGCTGTCGGAACTCCCAGCCTGAGAGAATTCTCCCCGGCAACACCCACGGCCCTGCTCCTGCACTGCTGCCTGCCCTCTCCCCGTGCCAAGGCCACCCTGATTCCTGCCCTGCACAATCCTGGGACCTGGATTTGGGCAGATTTCCCTGTCCGTGCCACTTTAGTGTCACTTTAATGGTGAGAGCCTGGGCCTGCCCTGCACGGGGGCAGAGGTGCCCGGACCCGAGGGCACAATTCCTTCATCAGTGACTTCCCAGACAGAAGAAATTTGCTGTGACAGCTTTTCTTTAAAGACCTCAGACTGTGCCCCAGGCATCCCCTGATCGAGCCCTTGCCTGCTGATGCCCTGGGTGCCTCGTTTACCCTCTGCCACAGGGCAGAGGAAATGAAAAGTGGGAGTTTTGGTGGATGAGCAGCTTTCCACCTCCCACCTTCAACTCCTGTTCCGAAATCCCAAACTCCTCAAGGCTCAGGGCTTGGAAGAACCTCGGTGTCCTCAGCTCCTGAGCCTTCCTCCACTAGGTGATGCTGTGCCTCTTGGAATTATTAAAAACTGGATGAATTTCTCCTACTTTGAACAAACGCAGCGTCGGGAGGGAGAACGCCCTCGGAGCTTCGTCTGAAATTCACGGCTCTTCCCCTCGCAGAGCTGAAAATATTCCCGCTTGGCAGCGAGTGATGCCCTTTCTCTGCGAGCAGGAGGTGCAGGGCACAGCGGGAGCCAGGAGGGATTAAAGTGTCACCCTCCCTCCCTCCCAGGGAGAAAGAGCCACAGCATCTCAGAACCGTGGCCAGGATTTCCCGAGCAGAAATAAACCCCAGACAGACGCAGGCAGGGAGAGGGGCTGGGGCGGCTGAGGGCAGCACGGGGCGGCTGAACCCCCCCCTTGTCCCAGGGACCCCTCAAAGGGACACCTTCTGGTGTCTTACCTGGCCGGGGAGTGCTGGCATGAGGACAGCTATTTGAGGACAGCGATTTGAGCATTTCCCCAGCTCCTCCCCAGCTGCTGGGCGGCCGCGGCACCCCGAGCTGCCGCTGCCGTCCGGGCTGAGATGTGACAAAAAAAAAACCCCCCTTGTCCCCGTGCTGCCCTGCCCGGGACACCTGCACGGCCGTGCCGCCGTGCTCACCTGTCCCTCCCGGGCAGGTGAAGGGCTCGGAGCCCTGGCGAGCCCAGCACAAGGGCGCAAAGCTCCCGAACGCTGCCGGGGCCGCTGCCCGCCGCCGCACTCACCAGGGCCGGCCGCAGCTGCACAGGTTGCCCATGCCGCTCCTTCCCCCGGGGAGCCCGAGCGCTCTCTGGACAGGCTGAGCTCGTATTTCCTGGTTCCTGCTCGGCCCCCGGCTGCTCAGGGAGTGTCTGCCCGTGTCGGGTTTCGGAGCGCTGGCCCCGTGTGCCATCTACCGGAGCTGTCCCCTGCTCCCGGCAGCGCGGGGCGAGGGCTCGCCGTGTCCCGGGGCGTCACCGCTGCGGCCAAACCTCGCTCTGGTCACTCGTACGGGGCCGTTCCTGCGGCCAAACCTCGCTCTGGTCACTCGTACGGGGCCGTTCCTGTGGTTAAAGCTCGCTCTGGTCACTCGTACGGGGCCGTTCCTGTGGTTAAAACTCGCTCTGGTCACTCGTACGGGGCCGTTCCTGTGGCCAAACCTCGCTCTGGTCACTCGTACGGGGCCGTTCCTGCGGCCAAACCTCGCTCTGGTCACTCGTACGGGGCCGTTCCTGTGGTTAAAGCTCGCTCTGGTCACTCGTACGGGGCCGTTCCTCGCTGTCCCTCTGGCCCCACCGGCGGGGATGCAAAAGGGGACGGAGGAGGGACTTCAGACGAAAGGAGAAGCCCCAGGGTGGGAGCTGGGCGCTGTCCCCGCTGCCCACCCTCGAGGAAAGCTGTGCCATGGGTGGCATCACCTGGGAAGGAGCGGATTTCCCGGAGTTCTCATCTCAGCTGAGGTCTGCTGCTGCTGCCCCACAGCCTCAGGGACAGCGGGAATCCACTTTCTTTCAAGCTGCCTGGATAAAAGGGTTCAGTCCTGTGCCTCTGAGAGTGGCAGGGTCCTGGGGGGCCCCCACAGCTTTAAGGAGCTGCAGTGCAGCCCTCAGGCTCAGCCCCAGCGGGTCAGACGGGAACAGGGACCTGCATTTCACCCCTGTGCCCCTGGTGAGAGCCCCTCAGACTGTGCAGCCCGAGTGACCAGAGCCCTGGTCATTCCTGGACCTAAGGGTTGGGTAATTCCTGGGACCTTACCTCAGGCAGGTCTAAGAGAACAGATCCTCCTGAACGATATCATTTCTATTTGAGCAGAAGCTCTGCCCCACAGCTCTGCCCCAGCAATCAGCCCTGGTTCTGTGCAGGTCTGATCCCTCTAGGGGTGCCAACAACGGGGTGAGCATTAATTCACCTTTCTGTGACAGGAGCTGGCCCTGCTTCCTACTCCAGGTGTACCCACGGCCTCAGCCAGGTCCACAGCCCCTGTTAGCACCTGCCCAAGGGCACAGCAAAGCTCAGACCTGTCCAGGAGTGGCAGAAGGGGAAGGATTCTGCTTTGGAAGGGTCACAGCCGGCTCCGGGTGAGCGGCACTGCGGCTCCGCAGAGCCTGAGCCTTGCTCTGACACTGCTCCTCAGCTCGGGGCTGGAGAAACGCCACAGAATTCAGGATGAGATTTGTGCAGACAGCTGGGATTCAGTGCTGGCCCCGTGTTCTCAGGGTCCTGCAGGGCGCAGGTGTTCCCAGAGCCTGTCCCTGCCTGGGAAGCTGCAGACTCTGTGTCTCTGGCCTTGCCACAGACACTGTTGTTTTAATGAGCCAGCGTCTGTTGTGATTTCTGGGATAACTCGGGCTTTGTTGCTTTGTGGGGAAGGAGGTAAAAAAAAAAAAAACCGGCTGGGAGCCTGTTCCCATCAGCCTCTGTCACAAACACTGGAGCTGCCGCTTTGAGCTCCACCAGAGAAACAGAAAAGCATCAAAAACACTGGCGGGGCCGGGGAGCGCTTGGCTGCCACTCCGCATTCCCTGCCCGGCGGTGTCTGCGGGGATGGGGGCGGGCAGGGCTCCCGGGGATGCTGCGGGGACAGCGGCGGGGACAGCGGCGGGGACAGCGGCGGGGACAGCCCTGCCCGCCCCCGGGCACTGCCCGCCCCTGTCCTGCACCGCTGCTGTGACACCGGCACGGCACAAGCGCCCGGCGGGGGAGAATGAACAGGGGAGAGCAAAAAAAAAAAACAGGGCCAGGAGGAGCTGGGGAGGGCACGGGACTGTGTAGTCACTATTAATTCTGGGCATTTTTATGGCAAGAGCGTCCGGGTCCCTCAGGCACCGGGACAGGTGTGGTACAGCCCCGAGCTGGCACTGTCTATCAGAAACGCAGGGGAGAGAGCTCTGCGCTGCCTTGGGCACTCCTTTTGTCTCAGAATCCCCTCCCAGGGCAGCCCCAGCGCTGCTGTCAGCCCCCGGAGCTGCTGGGCAGGCACAGATGGCACCCGATGGTGCAGGCTGTGCCACGAGTGCCAGGCTGTGTGTGTGTGCTCTCCTTGCCCAGCTCCGGGCTCACCTGCTGGCCATCCCCCCTCCCCAGGCAGAGAAGGAGTTCCAGCCCATCACAGGAAACCTGCAGGGAGCAAAGGGACTTCTTGCCAGAGCAGGGACACAGGGAAGCCTTCGAAAGCCACAGTGTGTCTGTGGGTCCCTTCTGTGAGGGGCAGTGAGGAAAAACCCCTGGTTATTCCCTTCTGTGATGGCCATGCCCGAGCCCACACACACCCCCGGGGCTCTGCCCTCGCCACAGGGCTCAGGAGCTCAGCCCTCCTCAGATCTGGGCTCTGGCCGCGTGTTGGGTGGAAGGGATGCAGGTGACTGAGAGTCCCCAGCCCAGAATTATGCCTGGAATGATCATTAATGACGTAGACAATGCCTGTTGGAAAGGTGAGTCTTTATTTTGACAGCTTAGCTGGTTCTACTTCAGGGGTCAGGGCAGGAGGTGGGACACTGAGGGCACCTGCTCTGCCCTGGGCTCAGCCACCCTCGCTGTGCCCCCTGAGCCTGGCAGGCAGGGCTGCTCCTCATCTCACTGATCCCCAGGGCTGGCAGCGCCCTGGGAAGCAGAAGAGAGCTGAAAATAGCCGGGCAGTGCTCTGCTCTGGATCCCACTTGGCCTGGCAGGGGACGAGAATCAGCCCCATACGCGCGTTCCAGTGCCAAAGGGATGTGCTGGGCAGGGCATTCCTGCCCCGGAGCCACAGGGACAGGGGCAAGTCACATCCGCCAGGGTTTTGGAGCCTCCCCTCCTCTCTGTTGGGAGAGCTGCACCCAGGCATGCCAGGCACCCCCAAATTTAGCCACTGACACAGCGTTTTGTGTGCCTGGCTCGGCCCTGACGACACAAGGGTGGCAACTGTCACCTGCTGAGCCCCGGGGCAGCTGCCAGCGCCAGCAGCACACACGATCCCTGTCCCCGTCACGAGACCACGGGGACATTGCTCACGTAGCATCACAGTGTGTCTGCAAAAGGGGCCAAATCCAGCCCCTCCCTGCCTTCACAGACGGGGCTGGGGCGCCAGCAAGGCAACTGGGGGCTGAGCAGAGCCTCTCCCTTCAGTGTTTTGGGTTCAGTCCCCTCACCACAAAGGTCTGTGTGGGAAGGATGTAACTAAAGGGCTGAGCAGGCACAGGCTGTGGCTGGGCATTAATCTGTGCCCCATTAACTCGGGCTCATTCCAGCTGCAGCTCTGGAGATGCTCAGGGACCTTCCAAGGGCTCATCACTCCTCACCTTGTCCTTGAGGTCACTTCACTCTGGGCTCCCTAAACCAGCAGCTGGGCCAGGGGGTGAGGCCCAGAGGTGGCCACAGTCCCTCCATGTCCCCACTGGTGCCACTTCCACAGGTGAGCTCAGCCCCAGCTGGGCACTGTCCATCCTTCCTGCTGCACAGGAGCAACACGAATCCAAGGCAAACAAGACAAGAGCAGAGGCAGATTTATTCCCCTCTCCTCCTGATTGCTGCAGGCGCTTTTACAGAGCAACACCCACCTTGCACAGCCACGAATCTCAGCCTCCAGCTCAGAAGCCAGGCACTGGGATCCCCTTTTCTGTCTTCCCAGTGCCCTTCTGGACTGGAGCGCAGTCCATTGAGACACAGCCTCACAGTTCAGGGTAGGAGTGACCCTGGGTGAGAGCAGAGCTCCCTTCACGGTCACCTGGCCTAGGAGAAAACTTGCATTACAGTCACTCACACTCACACTTCAGTCCCACTCCTTTTTTCCAGTTCCAGGTCCCTTTTGTTCCCAGCCATCAGCCTCGAGCAGCAGAAGTGTGGCTGCCTCAGCGCCCTGCTAAACACTGATGGTGAGAAACAGGGGTCTGGCACTGCGGATTCCCCATCCCTGTCCCCCCCACCTTCCCAGATCTGCAGCCTTTAGGATTTTTCCTTCTCTTTTCCTTCCTCAGCCTGTTCTTCTTTCCCCACTGGCTGCTCCTGCTGGGTTATCTTCACCTCGTTGACTCTGGCCTTCACCTCCTTGCCCGTCCGGGGAGCCACAATGCTCAGGATGCCATCGTGGGACAGGGTGGCCCTGACCAGCAAGGGATCCACGTCCAGGGGCAGGATGTAGGTCCTGGTGAACTCCCTGGAGACGAAGCCGTGGCGGTCAGCCTTCTGCGGGTGCTGCCCCGCCACCTCCAGCAGGTTGTCCACGGTGCGCACGCTGAGCTCGTCGGGCAGGAACTGGCAGACGTCCAGGAACACCTGGAACTTGTGCTCGTTCAGGCAGATCTCCGAGGTGCCCCTCTCCAGCTGCTTGTTGATCCGGGGCCGGATGTAGTAGCCGTGGTACAGGGCAGGGGCTAAAATCTCCGATGGGGACACACCTGCACGGGAGACTCAGTGAGGAGTTTCAGGGAATGGGGCCGCAGCAGCAGGCAGGAGCACTTTGGGACCTGCAGAACACCTTGGCTTGGCCGCATCCCCGCAGCAGGGGTGGAGTCTGCTGCAGTTCCCACCTTTGTGCCCCTAAAACCCACCCAGAGCCACGTCCCTGCCAGCCGCTGCGTGCCACTGGGCTGCCCAGAGCTGCCAGCGAGCCCGGGGCTGGCATCCAGCTTGACATGTTGGGTGCACGGGGAGGGCCTGGTGGGTGCACTGGGAGCTCTGCAGAGCAGAGCCCGCAGCCAGGGATGGGCATGGAAACTGCTGATGGTGAAGAAACCGCCCTGAGGAACTAAAGGCCTTTTGTGTGCCATTGTCCACAGGGCTTTCCTTGGAGCTTTTTGCCTTTTCACGCTGTTGTGCTGGTGCTGAATGGTTCTGCTGCTGCCCACATTCCTGCCCCTGGGCCAGCCACTGCCCAGCTTTGTGCTGAACGCCCCAGCTCAGCTTTTCTCCACATCCCCCCGGCTGGGAAAGCTTCCCCCCTCCCTCCCCTGAGCGCTTTGGCTCCGTGTTTTCACAGCATGTGCATGAATGCCAGAGCGTGGCTGGCATGAGGGAGGGATGGGACGGGCAGCAGTGGGCATGGATGGGGAAATGGACATGAGGAGAGATACCCTGGATATTCCCTGGCTATTCCCTGGCTATTCCCTGGCTATTCCCTGGTCATTCCCTGGCTATTCCCCGGCTATTCCCTAGCTATTCCCTGTTTTTTCCCTGGCTATTCCCTGGCTATTCCCTGGATATTCTCTGGCTATTCCCTGGCTATTCCCTACCTATTCCCTGTTTTTTCCCTGGCTATTCCCTGGCTATTCCCTGGCTATTCCCTGGCTATTCCCTGGCTATTCCCTGGATATTCTCTGGCTATTCCCTGGGTATTCCCTGGATATTCCCTGGATATTCTCTGGCTATTCCCTGGTTATTCCCTGGATATTCTCTGGCTATTCCCTGGGTATTCCCTGGATATTCCCTGGATATTCTCTGGCTATTCCCTGGTTATTCCCTGGGTATTCCCTGGTTTTTCCCTGGCTGTTCCCCCCTGATTTGATCTGGGTTCCTCCACTCAAAATTCCTCAGCTCCAGCTTCCCCCTCTGGAGCTCAAGCTCCCCAGAGGGAATTCCACCAGCCCTCCAGCAGCAGAGGGGAGAAAGGTGCAAAGAGGGGGGGATCCCAGCTCCTTCCTTACCTTCTCCAAAGTTCTGGTCGTAGATCTTGCTGGGGTTGGCGAACTCATACTCGGAGCTCATGGGGTAGGCGTGGGGCACGGTGCGGGCGGCCATGGCGTGTCCAGGACGGGCACCTTCCTTCTTTCCTTCCTTCTTTCCTTCTTTCCTTCCTTCTTTCCTTCTTTCCTTCCTTCTTTCCTTCCTTCTTTCCTTCCTTCCTTCTTTCCTTCCTTCTTTCCTTCCTTCCTTCTTTCCTTCCTTCCTTCCTTCCTTCGTTCCCTTCTTCTTTCCTTCCTTCTTTCCTTCTTTCCTTCCTTCTTTCCTTCCCAGCCCTCGCTGCCTCTCCGAGTGAAGGCTGCAGGCTGCAGGGCTCCAGCTGGGTGGATTCCAAAGGGAGGAGGGAGTGATAAAAAAGATGGACCAAAATAGCCCCGCGCAGGCCCCAGGACGCCGGGCCAGGGCGGCGAGGGAAGCTTCTCGCTGCATTCCAGCAGGGAGGGCAGGGGACACCTCGGGGACACCTCGGGGACCCTCTGAGGGTCCCTTCTGGAGCAGGGGGTGGATGGGCAGCCCAGCACAGGACTCAGGGGCTGAGGGGAGCAGGACAGACCCCAGGCTCTGCTGCTCCAAAGCAAGGGCCAGTGAGAGGCTCGTTGGAGTGGCTCAGGGAGTCCCTGGCACTGGAGTTGGTGGCCCTGAGCCCCCGTGGGTGGCTGGGGCTTGTTTGGCTCGTGTAACGAAGCCACTGCCCACACCCGTTGCCCCACTGTGAGCTTGGGGCTCAAACCCCTCCCGTTCCCTTCGTGAGGAGCCTGATTTTCCCAGGAGCTGAGCTCAAGTCTTCTGTTCCTTTAGTGGTGAAGGGCTGCAGGGAGTGAAGCAGGGATCCAGGTCCCACTGCTGTCACCTCCCCATCCTGAACCCTGCTGGCTGCCCAGGCTCTTCCCTTGGCCAGGGCTTTGGCACAATGCCACGGAGAAATGCTGGTGCCAGCCATCACCAGTTCACCCAGGCTCTGAACCTGGCCTAAACCCAGTTTTACTGAGCAGGGCTGGTGGGCTGCTGCTGCTGCAGCAGGGGAGGAGTGCCCAGCTGAGCTCTGCACACCCTGAAACCAGAGGTTCCCTTGAGCCCTGCAGTGCGGGAGAGCAGGTGCAGTGCTGTTGATGTAACGGGGACTTGGAGAGGGTATTATGGCCTGGGCTGCTGTACAGAGCAAATCCTGCTCCCTATTCTTGCAGGCAAGCTGAGAGGAAGAGGCTCAGAGCCTTTTGCAAAGGGCTGGCAGAGCTGGCAGTGCCTCTGAGCCAGAAATTGTGTTTAAATTGCGAGCTCTCACGGGCAGAGAAGCTCTTGCCCTTCAACAGAAGCTGGGCTGAACCCACTCCTGTGATCCGGGCTCACGGGCGAGGCAGGAATTAAAGTAAATGCATGGATTGTTAGGAGGAGAGCTGCAGGAAAGCAGGTTAGTGCAGGGGCAGAGGCAGACAGAGGTGTTCTGCACCCCTGGGTGCAGTGCAGCACCCTGGAGGCCGTGACCATGCCCAGGTTCTCTCTGGGGTCACAGCCTGGGGGTCTTCCCTCCAGAACAACGTGCCCTGCAGTGGGCAGAAGACGAGAGGCGCTGGTGGAGAGACCCATCCTTTATTCACACACACCATGAGGGCTCGCTGGGCTGCACAGCTGTAGTGCCAGGATCCCAGCAAAGCCCTCCTGGCACCTCCCCTAGCCCTGATTTTGGGGCTCCCTTTGCTGCCGGGACAGGCTCAGCCCTGGCGGGTGATGCGGGAGCCGAGGTCCTGGGAACAAGGGCCCCTTGTCCTGGTCCCCGTGAGCCAAAGATAGGAGCTGCATTGATCCCGCTGGCATCCAGGGCAGCTGGAACACGGGCCAAGCCCGCCCGGGACTGTGGATAAACAGCACGTGGGCAGCGGGGCGGGCGCCGGGGCGCTGCGGCTTCTTGCTGCCCCATTGGGCTCCTCTTCTTCCTCTCCCCTTCCCCCTCCTCCTCAGCAGCGAGCTCAAATCCCTCAGACAGCTACTGGGCACCGCCGAAGGGCCCAGCCCAGGAGCGGGACAATAAAATCCCTGACACCACTGTTCAAGAGGCCTCGGGGGGGGGTGGAAGGCCAGGCCAGCTGCAGGATATAAAGCTGTCCCCGCTCCCGGCACGGCACTGCAGCACAGTGGTTTGCCAGGCTCCTCCAGCGCTCTCCAATGGATATCACCATCCACAACCCCCTGATCCGCAGACCTTTCTTCTCTTGGTTGGCACCGAGTCGTATCTTTGACCAGATTTTCGGGGAGCACCTGCCGGAGTCGGAGCTGCTCCCTGTTTCCCCCAGCTTCAGCCCCTTCCTGATGAGATCCCCCATCCTTCGGATGCCCAGTTGGCTAGAGACAGGACTCTCGGAGGTAATCTTTGCTTCTTCGGGCTCTTCATGGCTGCTGGGGGCACAGCCTGCTGGCTCTGGAGGCCCAGGAGAGCTGAGAGCTTGGAAGATGCTCCTAGGTGGTTTTTTGTTTTTTTTTTTAGGAAAAAGGCTGGGGGAGAAGGTGCTGTGTTTGCACCTCTGCATTGTTTGGGATGGAGCAAGTCTGGCCATAGTGAAGGGAACAGAGCTCAGTGTGCATGGCAGATCACCCTGGGAGCTGGCAGAGGAAAGGAGGAAGCACAATTTCCCTAATTTCCCTAATTTCCCTAATTTCCCAGTCAGATGCACCAAACTTTCAATCCCACTCCCAGTGGGATCCTCATGCCAGGCAGTGCAGGAGCCCATGGCTGCTGAGGGAAAAGGGGCCTATTTCAAACAATCACTGCCCAGAAAAGCAGCGTTTTAATAAGATCCAGGACCAGGAGGATCATGGAGCGGGCACCTCCTCCCACCAAGGGCTGAGCCAAGAGGCTTTTGCCTGTCCTGCAAGTCAACTGTCTTATTTACAAGGAGCTTGAGGAGCTATTCCAAGCAGAAGGAGTGAAAGTATTATTTTAATCCTTGCATAATGTCCCTCTTGATTTAGTGACCTGGGTCTGGCTGCCCAGTGATGCAGCCAAAATAAAGAGTCAGCTTTAAATAAAGAGTCAGTTTTAACCAATTCAAGTGGAGAATCTCAGGTCCTGCAGTAACACAAGGCCAGCAAGGGACAGACACTCAGATCAGATCCCAAAATAAAGGTCAGTGTGTGTGTGTAGAGACCAGTTTGAATCTTGACCCACTGCATTTAAGCTGAAACCCTCACCTGCTCTTTCCTGAAGTCACCTCCTTGCTTTTGCTCTTCTCTGAAGTCACCTCCTGCTTTTTGCAGATGCGACTGGATAAGGACAAATTTTATGTGAACCTGGACGTGAAGCATTTCTCCCCTGAGGAGCTGAAGGTGAAGGTGCTCGGGGACATGATCGAGATCCACGGGAAGCACGAGGAGCGCCAGGTACCCCCTGCTTTAACTTCAGCACCGAGGGAGTCACTGTGAACTCCCTCACCTCTGACTGCACAACAATCCCCTGCCCATCTCAAATATTTGTCTTTTTTTTTTAATCAAGATGCTCCATGCAATCCCCCCGCAGCTGATCCCAGCCAGGGCAGCAAGAGGGTGGAGGTTTATTGCTGATGTTGCATGAACTGTGAACTGAACTGGAAAATCATCTGTGAAATGGGCATTTTTGGGCTTCCCCTCTTTCTGGGAAGTGGCCAGGAATGCAGGGAGGCGTCCAATGAGCTAAAAATTAACTCTATCAATCAAGCCACGTAATGAATCAGTGCATTGCCCTGTGTGTTACCTTTCCTAGAGCCAGCCAGCAGTTTCTAATCCTTAAAAGTTGTGTTCTGCTGTCATTCATCCCTCTCCCTGCTGGCTCTGGAGACCTGTGTGGACACTGGGCAGGCAGAAACGCAAAGCCATGCCCAGAGCTGGATGTGACAGCATTTTCCAGTCCCCATCCCCTGTCCCCGAAGTAGCTGTGTCCCTGGAATGCCACCCCCAGGAGCACAGCGTGTCCCCAGGAAATGCAGCGCTCCCTGCAGCACTGGGGGCCTGTAATCCTGACACCATTTCTGGCACCCTTTTCGGCTAGGAAGGTAACCAAGCGGTGGGATCAGGCCCTGAGGGTCTCCGGGGGCAGCTGTGGTTGGGAATGGCACCTCGGGAATGCCAGCACAGAGCGCAGGGCAGCCTCCGGCTGGCACAGGGGTGGGCACAGAGCGTCCCCCTGTGAACTCCGTGTACCTGCAGGCACCTGCAGCCCGGGCACGTCCCACTCCGGCTCCTTAAAGAGCACAGCTCATCCTCAAAACCCTTTTAACTCCCTGGAAAGCTTTCCTTTGAGAGCCCCACCTCCCCATTCCCAGCCTTTGAGCAAAGACCCCGTGGTTAAGGCGGCACCGGGCGAACGCTCCTTAATTAAATGAGGATTTTCTCCCCCTCTTTGCGCAGGACGAGCACGGCTTCATCGCCAGGGAGTTCAGCAGGAAATACCGGATCCCGGACGACGTGGACCCGCTGACCATCACGTCGTCGCTGTCGCTGGACGGGGTGCTGACCGTCAGCGCTCCCCGCAAGCAGAGCGATGTCCCCGAGCGCACCATCCCCATCACCCGCGAGGACAAACCGGCCATCGCAGGCGCCCAGAGGAAGTGAGGGCTGCTCTGCTGTCCCCAAAGCCACCCCTGGAGGGCCATTCCAGAGCTCTTTCCTCCACCAGGTGCCGGCCGTACTGAATGGCTGCTCGTATTATTTATGCTGAGTAAGTTTACTAACGAATAAAACCATGGAGAAGCAGTTTGGATTGGTTTGTTTTAGGCTGGGTTGAGAAAGGTGGATAAAAGGTGCGGGGCAACATCATTTTTTTGGGTGGCAGGCGTGTCCAGGACAGCTTATCTGGGTGTTCAGAAGCACTTTGCTCATCACACCTTGTGTTCTCTCTCCCTTCAACGCTGCCAGAGGATTTCAGAGTGTTTCACAAGCAACAGGAGAGTTTCTCCCGTGGAGATTAAACTGGTAAAACAGCTCCATGCCAACTGAAACCCATCTGAAGTGTGGGTATTTGATAACAGCTGGCTGGAAGACAACTGTATCTTAAATCTCTCAAATGATTCATGTGATGGAGAAACATCCAGGGGCTGCAGCCAGTTCAGAGCAGCTTCAGGTGAAAACTGCAGGGCTGCAGTAAACACAGATCTACCCAAAGAGAAGGAAAACATCTTGCTCTGATGATGCAAATCACATCCCTTTGAAACTCTGCTGTTAGTGCCCTTCAAACACTGAGCAGGATCTGATGTCTACAGCAATAATCTGATTTATGCCAGCATTGCTGAGTGATACAAACCACTACTAAAATCCTTTTCAGGCATCTTCATCTGCCTAGCACCTCTCTTCAAAGGGGTAGAAAGGGATGTCTGGATGACTGGAACTGAATTTCTGAAATTCATCTTCAAAAAGGACAGATCTGTCACAAAGACCATCAGACTCAGTCATGACCTGACCTATTTTCTGTTCCTTAGACCTGCTGAGACAAAAGTTCTGTTAGCAGGGATCACAGCACACCTCAGCTGAGCAGGGAGGACATCCTTCCCTGGCTGTGGGCGAGCAAAAGAAAATGAGCACTCTGTGATGTGGGGTCACTGTCACACACCCCAAATCCCCCCTCTTTCCCAAGGTCTGCTGTTTCCTATTAGCTGGTTCTAATTAGCTCTCCCAGCTAAGTTAATTGGGCTTGTCTGGCCCAACCTCTGCACGCAAGAACAAACCCCAGACACACACAGAGGTTACAAACAGCAGAGATTAAAAGCAGGAAGAACATTTCCCACATGGATTTCATGTGTGACAGGTCTTGGTGCTGGAAGGAAATCACTGCACCACTGGCTCCTGGGGGTTTCTGGAGCTTTTCCTGCTTCCTTCTTGTTCCTTTTCCACCTGCAGGCCCGGAGTGCAGCATTTGGGCAGTTGGGCTGCACAAAAGAGGTTCTAGCTCAGCGTGGTGGCCTGGAAATCAATGAGGTTTTTGTTCAAATCCTAAAAGAACCAACACTGAAGGGAAGTAAATGTAAAATAGTAAGAATTTAGCCAGAAAGTGCAACTGAGGGAAATCTTTTTTTACAGCGCAGGGGTTTGCCAGGCTCAAATCAGCAGCCTGAAATGGGAATTTTGAGTGAAAGCTCTCTGGGGATAAACTGGATGAGGTCAGCCAGACAAGAATACTTGAAATGCAGAACCACTTCCTGAGTGACCTGAAATACCTGTTCTGGGGTGGCACAGGAGCACAGCCCAGCACGGGGAGAATGACAGAAAACACCTCTGTCATCTCCAGGCACAAACATCATCGAGAAGCTCCTCACATCCAACACATCATCCCAGTTCTGCACAGGTGAAATTCCCTCTCTGATGTTTCCCTCTAATCTGAGGCAGGTTGTTTCCAAAGCAGTGAGTGTGCTGGAAAGGAAAAACTCACATTTTGCATGGCTAAATACAGGTTTGGAGGGGTTTTTTTTGTAATTATTGGAATGGGAAGGTTGTGTGGTAACTATTTTCTCAGTACCCAACACCTCTCCAGGCCACTACACATCATTTAAAATAGACAAAATGATTCTCTCAAGGCCACAGGGACCCAGTGCCCGGCACAGAGCTCACAAATTGTGGCAGTGGGTCTGTGCAGGAGCTCAGCTTTGCCCATTTCAAACCTTCCTCTGTCATTATCTGTGTGAAACCCTGTCCTGACACACTGTCCCTGCCCTGTGGGCCAGCTGTGGGCACACAAATGGAGCAGGTGACACCCAAGCCTGGCTGTTGTAGATATTCTGGACCATAATTTCCTTCCTTCTCAAAGGCACCACACACACATGTGAGGCAGGGTAATTAATTTACCTTGTATCACCCTGTTGAGGAATTAGGGACCTTCTTATTACACCTTGATTACGTCTGCAATTATCTGACACCTAATGATGCTTCCAGCACCTTTCCACTGCTTCTCTTCTCTTTTTCTTCTCTTTCTGTCTGTCTCTGCTTCTCCCTTTTGGGAATTCAAGCAGCACAAAGATTGTCAAAGGATAAAAATTGCAGGTACAGGTAAAGGTCAGTTCAGAGGAGGCCACCAAATTGCTTATAGGGCTGGAACTCCTCTGCCATGAGAAAAGGCTGAGAGAATTGGGGTTGTTGAGCCTGGAAAAGAGATTTCAGGGTGACCCAACTGTGGCCTTGCAGTACCTGATGGGAGCCCCCAGGAAAGATGGAGAGAGACTATTCACAAAGGCCTGGAGTGACAGGCTGAGAGGGAATGGCCTCAACCCGACAGAGAGCAGGCTTAGATTGGATATTAATAAGAAATTTCACCCTGTGAGGGTGGTGAGGCTCGGGCACAGGCTGCCCAGAGGAGCTGGGAAGTGACTGGAAGCGTTTGAGGATGGGGCTTGGAGCAACCTGACCTGGGGTAGCAGAAGGTGTCCCAGCACAAGATCAGCTTTAAGGCCCCTTCTAACCCGAACCATTCTGTGATTCTGCCAGTCCACCATTCCTCGGCTTTTTAAACAGCCTATTTTATTTTTTTATTTTTTTTTTTTTTTAAACGCAACACCCATTTCCTGTTGCACGGCGGCCGGGAGAGCTCCCCGAATCCCCGCTCCCGGTGCCGCGGATGCCGCAGCGCATCCTTCGCGGGGACACAGCACCGCACCTTCGCGGGGACACCGCCACCTCTCCTCGCCCGGGGGCGGGCCAGCGGCTGCCGAGGAGTCCCCGGGGATGCCCGCGGGGCCACAACGCCACCGGCAGTGGCCGCTGAGCGGCCGCACGTCATGAGCGAGCGCCGGTGGCTGCGAGCGCCCGGGGCTGCGAGCGCCGCTCCCGGCCGGGGCCATGGGGCCGCCGCTCCGCCGCGTCCTGCTGCTCGGAGAGGGCAACTTCTCCTTCGCCGCGGCGCTCTGCGGGGCCCAGGGCACGCACGTGGTGGCCACTTGCTACGAGAGCGAGGAGGAGGCGGCCGGGCGCGGGGGAGCGGCGCGGAGCATCCGCCGGCTGCGGGACAGCGGTGGGTGCGCGCCGGGGAGCGCGGGGATGGGCGCGGGGATGGGCGCGGAGATGGGCGTGGAGCTGCTGCTGAGAGCTCTGCTGTCACCCTCCTGGCATCGCTGTCACCCTCCTGACATCGCTGTCACCCTCCTGGCATCCCTGTCACCCTCCTGGCATCGCTGCCCCGCTGCCGTGTCCCTTGGGAGCCCCCCCCGCCCTCGCCCCTCCAGGCGTCTCAGGGGAGGGACTGGAATGGCCCAGCTGGCTAAATGAAACGCCTTAAAATCTGATGGAAATAGTACCGAAACTATTGTTTTCAGCTGTTTTCAGAAGTCTCTGCTGCCTTGAAAGAGAGCAAGGAGAACCCCACAGGGCTTCCTGGCGTTCCCAATGCTCGAGGCAGCTCTCACCTACTTTAAAACGCCCTGGAGGATTTGCATTCCCGCCTTCCTTTAAAATTTTCCTCCCTGATAACCATCAGAGCCTTGTTTTGCTGTCGCAGGAGCCGAGGTTGTGTTTTCCGTGGACTGCACCAAGCTGAAGGAGCACTTTTTACCAGGAAAACGGGAATTTGATCGCATTTATTTCAACTTCCCTCACTGTGGGAGGAAGGCCGGGGTGGTGAAGAACAGGCAGCTCCTTGCCGGCTTTTTCCATAGGTGAGTAAACCCGGGATCATTCCGTGTTAATTACCGGCCGTGGCGCAGCTTTTCAGCTGCCTTCCAGGTGTTTTTCGGGCACTGGGGCATTTGGGGCTGTGCTAACAGGATTTCCTGCTCGCCCGGCTTCCCTTCCAGCTGTGCACAAGTGCTGGCACAGGAGGGAGAGATCCACGTGGCCCTCTGCAATGGCCAGGGAGGGACTCCTGCGGACCAGCCCAGGAGGGAGTGGCACAACAGCTGGCAAATCGTGGCTCTGGCGGCGGGAGCTGGGTTTATCCTGAGCCGCGTTCATCCTTTTGAAGCAGAGACCGTCGATGGATACAAATGCACAGGTTACAGGTAACCATCACGTGGCAAAACTGAAATTCTGATGTTTGTGCTCTTAAAATGCCCCAGCGCTAGAATATTCTTTTCGTATCTTGTTGTCTCGAGAGGAACTCCTTTTAATTTTCCTTTTAATTTTCCTTTTAATTTTCCTTTTAATTTTCCTTTTAATTTTCCTTTTAATTTTCCTTTTAATTTTCCTTTTAATTTTCCTTGAAATTTCCCTTAAAATAGCTGCAGTTCTTGTTCATCTCTAAGCAGAATAACCAAGATTAAAATGCAAGCTTCCTGCCAAAGCACCCTCTAAAAATAAGACTATCTGAGGATTTTAAAGGTCAAAAGCATCTGTTTCAGAACAAATATCAATCTCAGCCTAAAGACAGGGGGACTGGGGGTTGATGCTGCCAGAGATCTCTGGCCTAATTGGGGCACATTAAATATCAGAAATCAGCAGTGACTTTGCTCTGTTTTTGTGTATTTTCAGGAGCCAGGATAAATCCTTTTGTGTAGAGGGTGCTTTGAACCACATTTTCACACGGAGCACAGCACCCCTGTGTTTCACACCCATGAGCTGCCAGACTCAGCTGGGAAGCCAAAAAGTTTCCTTTCAAGTGCCACAAGTCCTCGTGGATAAATTTAATAGGTGAGTTTTACAATTAGTTTCTCTTTGGCAGTCGCAGCTCTCCTGCTCTCAGTGGGAATGTCCAGCAGTGGAGTCAGATAAATGGATATGGTGGCTGGGAAATCGTTTTTTTACCAGAAAATTGCAGTTAATTCTTGATTGTAACCTGCAGACAAACACCAGTGCCCTGAAAATGTGCAACACCTTTGGTGAAAGACTTGGCTTGGTCAGTTAGTTGCTGGCTTAGGAATGTTTTGGATTAATTATGGCCACAGGAAGGCAATCACAGATACTGTGCATAATTTGCACTTTTATTTTTTCACAGGGGTTTCCTCGAGGTTAATTCAAGTCATCCAGTAAGGACAATAAAGGAGAAGCTCAGTGCAGGGCTCAGCCAAGCTTTTCCACTGCAGAGCCTCAGCTCCTGCCTTCCTCTGCTCCACCAAGGTCACCCCGGTGGAGTTTGCCACTCCAACATCTTCTGGATCACCCCGAGCCCAGGGGAGGCTCCAAGCACTGAGAACGTGTCTCAGGGACTGGCAGATGCAGTTTTGTGTTCCCATTTTGGCCAGGACACAGATGAGAATGGGCAGGAAGGATGCCTGATTCCAAAGCAGTTTTACCTTAGGCCTTCCCTCCTGCCTCATGCTCAGGCAATAATTAAAAAAAGAGCCTTTTCCCCAGGGGCACTTCAGGTTCTTTGCGGGCCAGTTTTTAGGAAATGTCGGATCACTCCCCACTCCACGCCTGTCTTCCATGAGATGCTCGTTGTGCTTGCAGTTAGCAGGGGCACGGAGAACAGCTGTGTCCAGATGTTGGTGGATAGCATTGAAACCACCTTGAATTCCCTTCACCAGGGCGCTTCTGGCATCAAACCCAGCATCAGCCTGCAGGATGCCACAAGTTTTGGAGCTGAGCTAAATGACTTTGCTGCTTTTGAACGGCAGCTTGGTGAAATTCAGCATTTCCTCTGTGCGGGGACAGACCCAGAGCCCTCGGGCTCCTGTGTGGGGGTTATCAGGACGGCTCCTGATGAATTAAAAAGCCATGAGCTGGTTGTTGTCTTGGCCTCGCTGAACCTGGACCTCCTGGCCATGCTGCTGTGTGGAATATCCGACTGGAGGATGCTCTGGACGTCGGACAGGCGCTTCCTCAGGCAGTTTCCTGAGGGAGAGTTGAGGCTTTTCAAGAGTTTTTCCCTCTATCCACCTTCCTACGTGCACGATGTCAGCTTCTGGGTTCCTGACGGGGAGGACTTTGATGAAGTGGCTTTTCACACCCTTGCCAGGAGGGTGTCAGGTGAAATGGTCGTTTCCATCCAGCTAAGGGACAATTTCCAGCAGCCGGGGACAGGACGGAGGAGCCTCTGCTACAGGGTGACTTTCCAGTCCTGTGACAGAGCCTTGGGCTGCCGGGAGGCAGCGGAGATGCAGCTGCACTTTCGGGAGGAAATCCAGCAACACCTGGGTGTGACCCTGAGGTAGAACATCTCCCGTGGTTTGCAGGGGCTCCAGCAGCTCCTGTGCCCCTTTCTGACCTGGAAAATGTCACATTGCATCGTTGGACCTAGCACTGTGTTGTTGCAGTGCCTGTCACAAGGGCAGGGTGCACCTGCACACGTTTCCATGTGGGAGCTCCTGTTAATGAGGGCCAAGCGCTCCTGTTCTGTGTGTGTGTAATGAAACCTCGTTTTATAAAGTGGAGTCTCTCTTTCCTACGGTCCTGTGAGAGTGGATTCGATCTCTTTACTAATGCAAACTCCTCCTGGTGTCCACCCAAACCTCCCCTGGCTCAGCCTGGGGCCGTTCCCTCTCCTCCTGTCCCTGTTCCCTGGAGCAGAGCCCGACCCTGGCTGTCCCCTCCTGTCAGGAGGTGTGCAGAGCCACGAAATCCCCCCTAACCTCCTTTTCTCCAGGCTGAGCCCCTTCCCAGCTCCCTCAGCTGCTGCTGGGGCTCCAGCCCCTTCCCTGGACACGCTCCAACCCCTCCATATCCCTCCCGTGCCGTCCTTTCCCCATCTCCTGATCACAGCGGGTACCAAATAAACAACGTTCTCCGTCGGTGCGTTCCCCATTCCCTCACTTCCCTGCCCAGCAGCGGGCAGGGCGGGGACGGACCCTGGCTCGGACATGGGACAGGGGCTGGGTGAGCGATGGAGCCGCGTGTGCGGGGCAGGGACCCGGGGGGTGCGTGATGGACCCGGGGGGACGATGGACACAGACGGGTGATGGAGCCGGGTGTGCGGGGCAGCGCTCTCCCTGTCGCGGTCCCTGTCCTGGTCCCTGTCCCTGTCCGTCTGTCGGTCCCTGTCTGTCTGTCGGTCCCTGTCGCTGTCCCGGTCCCTGTCCGTCTGTCGGTTCCCGTCCCTCTGTCGGTCCCTGTTCCTGTCCCGGTATCGGTCCCTGTCCCCGTCCCTGTCCATCTGTCGGTCCTTGTCCCGGTGTCGGTCCCTGTCGCGGTCCCTGTCCGTCTGTCGGTCCTTGTCCGTCTGTCGGTCCCTGTCTGTGTGTCGGTCCCCGTCCTGGTCCGTCTGTCGGTCCCGGTCCGTCTGTCGGTCCCCATCCCGGTCCGTCTGTCGGTCCTGGTCCGTCTGTCGGTCCCGGTCCCGGTCCGTCTGTCGTTCCCGGTCCGTCTGTCGGTCCCGGTCCCGGTCCCGGTCCGTCTGTCGTTCCCGGTCCGTCTGTCGGTCCCCGTCCCGGTCCGTCTGTCGTTCCCGGTCCGTCTGTCGGTCCCCGTCCCGGTCCGTCTGTCGTTCCCTGTCCGTCTGTCGGTCCCCGTCCCGGTCCGTCTGTCGGTCCCTGTCCGTCTGTCGGTCCCCGTCCCGGTCCCTGTCGCGCTCCCGCCGCCGCAGGGAGCTCGCTGCCCACACCCGTGATGGCGGCGGCGGCTTCGGCCGCGCTGCCGCAGCTGCTCGGGCCCGGCCGCGGCGGCCGGCGGGCCCCGCCTGCCCGTACCCGGCATGGCCGCCAAGGGGGCCCGGCAGCGGCCGCGGGCGGGCGGCGGGGACGCGGCGGGGCGGCGGCCCGAGCCCGCGGGCAGCGAGGAACCGCGGAACGAGTGCGTGCCGCCGGGGACGGAGCGGGGCCTGCTGAGGCCACCGGGGCTGCTGAGGCCACCGGGGCTGCTGGGGCTACCGGGGCTGCTGAGGCCACCGGGGCTGCTGAGGCCACCGGGGCTGCTGGGGCTACCGGGGCAGCTGGGGCTGCTGAGGCTGCTGAGGCCACCGGGGCTGCCAGGGCTGCTGGGGCTACCGAGGCTACTGAGGCTGCTGAGGCCACCGGGGCTGCTAGAGCTGCTGAGGCCACTGAGGCTGCCAGGGCTACCGGGGCTACTGAGGCTGCTGAGGCCACCGGGGCTACCGGGGCTACTGAGGCTGCTGAGGCCACCGGGGCTACCGGGGCTACCGGTGCCGGGGTTTACTCGCCAGTCCGTGCTGTGGGGACGGTGCCGGAGCATCCCCCGGCCTGGCTGCTTTGGGGATGCTGCCTTGTGAGGGGACTGGCATCCCTCCTAATGCCACACTCAGCCCTTTGCTCGCTGTCACCTTGTGAGCCTTGGATCTCCTTGCTGAGATATTTGTAATTTTGTTTTATTTATTTTTTTTTTTCTCCTCCCACCCCTTTTGGATTAGATCATCCGGGAGCAAAGCAGGGCACGTCTGGGCCCCTGAAGGATCAACAGCTTTCAAGTGTCTCATCTCGGCCAGGTTCTGTGCGGCTCTGCTGAGCAACATCTCGGATTGTGACGAGACCTTTAACTACTGGGAGCCGGTGAGTCCCTCCTGCCCTCGGCATTGGCAGTTTGTACTCGGCCTGTGCAAATACCCCTTTATTTAGGACCTTGTGCTCTCTGTTTCCGTTTCCACTTGGCTTGTGCAAATGCAGATTTATTCAGAACCTTGTGCTGATCCCTCTGTTTCAATGAGAAATATTTTGCTCTGGGATTCAGAGGCGGGGAGTGGAAAACTCTCTGCTTGGTGTGCTGCATGTTTATTTATTTGATCTCTGTTGCAGACACACTACCTCATTTATGGGAAGGGGTTTCAGACATGGGAGTACTCTCCAGCCTACGCCATCCGCTCCTATGCTTACCTGTGGCTCCATGCCTTGCCAGCCTGGTTCCATGCCAGGGTCCTGCAAACCAACAAGGTAAATTTTGTGTGTGGAAGCTGCTTTTGAGAGGAAGAAATGTACATTTAGTGTGTGGGAAACAGCTGTCCTGTCTGGTGTTGAAATTGACTTCATGTTTATAAAACACTGGTTTGTTGACAAACTTTGACCTCCCTGTAAGGATTTCCCAGGGTTTGTGCGTTTCCCCTGATGCTTTAGAAGCCCATTTTGTGTCCTGTGCCTCATTCAGATTCTGTCTGTGTCTGCTAGGTTCTCATCTTCTATTTCCTGCGATGCTTCCTGGCCTTCCTGAGCTGCGTTTGTGAGCTCTACTTCTACAAGTGAGTGTCAGAGTGTCTGCAGGGGATGTGTGGGAGCAGTGTCAGTGCCATGGACAGTTCCTGCCACTGGAAATAGGCTTTGAGGCTCGTGTGTAGATGAGAAAATACGTGTTCTCCTGATAACTCGCTGAGATGTTGGTCAGAACACCACAATTAGGACACAACTGCACTCCCAGATCTCCCACCCACACCTCTACTCCAGCATTTTGTTGACTCCACTCGTTTTCTTGCTGCTGGCAGCAAGCAGGGTGGGAGTGCTGCAGGCTGACGAGAGTCTGGTGCTGTGTTTGCTTATCACAGTGAATTTGATGTTACACATTGATTGCTGCTGTCTGTAATCTCTCTGCCAGTGCTGTTTACAGCCACTAAAGTCAGTAGCCCTAACATGCAATTATCTTGTGTACATTGGATTTTTATTTTTACCTGCTGCCTCTTGATTCCTGATTTTCCAGCCATGCATGAGTTTTTTTGTTTGTCAGTATTCTGGCTTTTTTGCACGATGGGTTTTTTGTGAGGGGTGAGGATCACAGAGGGATGGGTGTGTGCAGCAGTGCAGCCACAAGCTCCTGAGATTTGCACAAGCACGGCTGGGAGAAGCCAGGCCCCATCCAGAGTTTTGCACTGGTGTAACTCAGGGTCTGAAATCCCAAGGCAGAGGCAGAGCTGAGTGTTGGGAATCCCCCAGCTCAGAGCTCTCAGGCTGCTCCATGGGTTGGTTGTGGCTCTGCATGCCTTGGTGCTGCTGATTCTTGCCCTGAGGCTATTTTGTGGTACCTGTTTCTCTGCTGCTTCCCCAGGGCTGTGTGCAAGAAGTTTGGGCTGCACGTGAGCAGGCTGATGTTGGCCTTCCTAGTGCTCAGCACGGGGATGTTCTGTGCTTCTGCAGGTGAGTTGGCTTGGCACTGGCACTAACAAAGACAGGTCCAGAGAGAGAAGAAAATCCCATCTCCGGGGTGCTCTTTGTTGTATTCTCGTGACAGAATAAGCGTCGATTCAGATTTTGTTCTCCGTGTTACAATTCCCAGGCCTGTTTCTGTTGCTGCCTCCTGTTTTTAATAATGCTGTGCCTTTTAAACAGCCTCTTGGCCTGCTTTCCTTGACCTCTTTTGTTCTAAGGAAGGAGGCTGACACTTTGGCACTTTGCCTGTGCGTGCTGTCCCCTCTGGCTGGCTGTACCTGTTTTCCCAGCCACTGTAAGACTTCTGTAAAACAGTTGCTGCAGGTGTCGGGTGAAGTGTGGGGAAGCTGCTCTGACCTTTAATCCCTTTGTGTTGCAGCTTTCCTGCCCAGCAGTTTCTGCATGTACACCACGGTGGTGGCCATGACAGGCTGGTACATGGACAGGACCTCGGTGGCGGTGCTGGGGGTGGCTGCTGGAGCCCTGCTGGGCTGGCCCTTCAGCGCAGCTCTGGGGTAAGGAGCAGTTCCTGCCCTTTGGCAGGTGCTTTTCACCTGGCTGGGGAGAACCAGCAGGCACTGAGCTGCCAGCTTAGCCCAGGATCATTGCTACAGGCTTCCTGGCTTTTGAACAACTTAGGTTTGGGCAGATTTCGTGGCATTAACAGCAGTAAAACCTGAGCTGGATGATGAATCTGGAATAGAAGCAGAGGCCAGTGAAGTGGTGGCTCTGTCTCTTGCTTTGAAGGGGCAGCAGAACCTGCAGTGGGGCTCTCAAAGCCTCCAGCTGACAGCTGGTCTCTCTTTCAGGCTTCCTATTGCCTTTGACTTGTTGATCCTGAAGAAGAGGTGGAAAAGTTTCCTGAACTGGTGTGTGGTGTCCTTGATCCTGTTTTTGGTGAGTGCCTGCAACAACACAGAGAGGGAATGGATGGCAATAGAAGGGATGAGTTCCTTTAGGAAAATCAGCTGGAGCTGCTGGCACTTTAACTAAAATCTACTTTCTTCCAGGTGCCCTTGGTGGTGGTGGACAGCTATTACTATGGGAAGCTGGTGGTGGCACCTCTCAACATCGTTTTGTACAACGTCTTCACCCCCCACGGCCCTGATCTCTACGGTGAGTTTGGGATAACAAGCCAGGGAGGCAGCCCGAGCTTTTCTGGCTACCCTGGCCCTTGATTGGCGGTGCTTTTTCTGCCGTGCCCCAAAGCAAAAGCAGCCTGCCAGCTCCAAGGGCTGCAGCTGCTGCTTCTGGACACGGGATGTCTCTGTCGAGCTGGCAATGCGCTCCCGGCTCCTCCGGGCTGGAAGTTGTGCTGCTTTTGTTCACTTCCCACTCCAGTGGAGCTGCCAGGAGGTGTCTCACTGTCTGTGCACAAGTGGCCTGTGTGTGTTTGTCAGCTTGAATCTTGTTCCTGGCTGCTGCTCCTCACAGTCAGGCTGCAGAACTTTGGGAAAGTGAGGAATGGTGCAGAATCCATGCTTCTTTCTGTCCATATCCTGCACTTCTAGAGCTGGAAATTAATTTCTAGCAGGGCTTCAGGAGGGCTGGCAGAGAGCAGAGGATCCCTGCACCATCTCTGTGCTCTGTCTGAGGCCAGAGGACAGTTCCAGGAGGGCTCAGCAGTGGTGGGCAGCAGCAAGGCTTTCTCTGGCAGCTGGCAGTGCTGCTTGGCTGTTCTGGGGCTGTTTTGGGTGGTGCTGAGTGGTGATTTGTCACTTGTGCCGTGGCACAGCAGGACAGCAGCTGCTCTGCCACGCTCTGAAGTGTGGGGCTGGGAGTTTTGTGTAAGTAAACTCCATGCTCTGTCTCTGATAGCTTTTGGCAGGGCCTTGTGCCTGACCTTTTCCACACTGGTGCATGAGTTGTTTCCAGAAGCCTCCAGGGACCAATCTGTCCTGAAGAGTTTTATTCACAGTGACATTCATACAACATCCTCGGGCTAGTAAAAGAGCCTGCCTGGAATTGCTCTTCAATGCAGTGTGGCCAGGACAACGCTGTGTGTTTAGAGAGCTTCAAAACACTGGGGAAAAATAACACTGCCAGGGGAGATGAAAGGCTGGCCAATCCCTCTTGGCTTTGGAAGCTGGGATTTCCCAACGTTCACATGATGGGGGCAGAGTCACCAGCCCAGATCATCTCCAGTGTAAGCACTGCAGTATTTTTGAGACAAGGTTCAATTAATTGTTTTTCTTCTGTCTTTAGCAATATGCTCCCTCTACATAAATATTGTCTGTGCAGTTAATATTTCCCTGGAGTGATTAGGTTTCTACAGCCAAGGGAAAATAGCTGCCAAGAGTATATCCCTGATTCTGAGGCTTTGGGGTGTTTTTGTGTATTATATTCTAAGAAGTCATAATTTGTGACCCAAGTTTTGTCCCACTTTGGGAAGCTTTATTCAGCTTGGGTGGAACGTGCTGGAGCTGTTCATGTGACACCTTTCTCTGTGGAGCCCTGCTCCTTGAACAGAGTGAGAATAAAGGGAGTGCAGCGAGCAGGCTGTTCATTGTAGCAGCACTGAATCAGAATGAGGGCTGTGACTCATGACCAAATTATTGCAGCTTAGTCACTGTGCCAGCTGCAGTTCCTGCACTCAGGCTTCAGCCCAGGGTGGGGCTCCTTGTCTTGAACCTCTTCTACAGCTGCCCTGCTCTGGCCTGAGCTGCCCTCACCATTCCTGTGGCCAAGGTGCAGCGTGGCTAAATTTGATTCACTCCTGAGTTTTGAGTTCTGGAATTGCTCCCGGGGCCATTCCCAGACCTCAGAGCTCAAAGCATTTTCTCACTGGGGGTCTGACAGTGCTTCCAGCTGTTTTCCCCATGGAACTCCCATGTCAGGAGCTGCCTGGGTGTTCCTTTCCCCCTGCTTTCACCACTCTGTCTCCTGTATCCCACACCTGCCCAGCTCTGGGGATGTGGATCCTTGCAGGATTCTCCATCTCCTCTCCTGCTCTGCAAGCATATTCCCATTACCCTGAGCATGGAGAGTTCTCAGTGTCCCTCCCTGCTTCAGAGATGATGTTCTGGGCCAGGACTTCTCACATGCAGTGAGGTCGTTCCTTTTTGAGGCTGCAGTTCTGTCTCAGTTCACCTTGAACCACGAGAATAACAGGAATAAAAACCCTTTTGCCCTGGGAGGCTTTGAGCCTGAGTGCCTCTGAGTGGCTGCGTCACCAGTGAGCCAGCCTGGTGCTCTTTGCCTGCTGTGCACTGTTCTCTTCTCTTTTTTTCTCCCTTTTTGTTTTTTTTTTTACCCTCTCACAGAGAAGAAAATCCCTTATTGGAGAAGGAGGGAGGCTTCAGTGCTTGGGTTTTTTTTTGCAATTCAGTCACACTGCAAAAAAATGTGAGCAAGCAGGCTTTTTTTTTTTTTTTTTTTTTGTGAAAGCTGTGCCTCAGAGCAGCTGATCTGTTTATTAGCAGTGTTATCTGGGCTGTATTTGGATTGTGGAGGAGTTGTGTTTCAGAAAGTGTCCTTCACTCCTGACTCCCAGGCTGCCAAATCTGAAACCAGAGCAGAGAGAGGTGAATTCAGGGTGGATTCCCTTTGCTTGCCATCACAGCCAGAAAGGTGACAGGATGGTCCCTGGACTTATCCTTCAAAGATTAAAACTTATTTATATAATTGCTGTTTGCTCTCAGTGCTAATAACTCAGGGTTTCCTCTATAAACCCAAGCTGCTTGGCCAAGCAGTGACTCCAGTGCCATGTTTGTGCCATTCCCAGTGCAGCTTCTCCCCTTTTTTTTAGCTGCAGGAGCTGCAGAGCTTTCGGGTTTTCCTTGCTGCTATTCAGTTGTCTGATTAATTTCAACACGGACCCAATGTAAGTGGCTCTGATTGCAGGAAATTGCTGTGGCATGTGACACATGTCACAACAGTGCAGTGATTAAAGCCCCCGCGTGTCATTTACTGGCTGATTGAGCTAATCACACTGAGAGAGTGGGAAATGTGTGGAGGGGAACTGGCATTCCTCATTGTTAAGGGCTTTAAGCATCCTGAATTAAGAGTCTAAATAAATGACAGTTGGACTGGAGTTTCTTTCAGTTTACATCCTCCAGAGCTTGCAGCCAGTTCCCAAGTGTGGAGGCAGAGCTGCCTGGCTCCTGTTTGTGTCAGAACAGGCTGAATTTGGGACATTTAAATAGTGCTGAGTCTAAGGAGGGACCAAAACCAGCATTTCGTGGCAGTCTTCGTTGGGGTGAAGTGAGAATACAAACTCCTTTCCTTCTTAATCCTTTTTGGTACATTTTCTGTTCCTGCCAGCCCAGAATGAACATCCTCACTCCAGAATTACATGACATTGTGTGGTTTTGTGTTACTCCTCTGCAGTTAGAAAGAAATAATGAATTTGGGGGTCAAGTTTCCCAGTTTTACAAGTTTCCACCTCTCCTTCCTTGCTGTCCTTCTGAATGCAAGGGTGAGCTCTGTGTCACAGCGTTCTCCTGGCTGTTGGAGTGCTCTGGGATTCATGGGCAGCAAATGTAATACTGACTATTTTTCACCCCCAGTGAAAAAATAAGGAGAAAAATAATTTCTGAGCAGGAAGACAATGAAGTTTCTTGGGCAGGTGTGGGTGTGAGATACTCTGGTGGGCTGTGTCAGGCAAAGAAGGACCAAAGCTGCTGTTCCATCCATCCATGCTTGTGTTTCAAACCTCTTTTTTTCCTTTTTTCTCACCCTTTAGGTACAGAACCCTGGTACTTCTATTTCATCAATGGCTTTCTGAATTTCAATGTGGTTTTTGTGCTGGCCCTGCTCGTGCTGCCTCTGACCTGTCTGATGGAGTGTCTGCTGCAGAAATTCCGTGGTGAGTGCAGGGCAGCTGGCAGAGTCTGCCTGCCAAAGAGCAGCTTTTCTTTCCTGGAAGTGAAACTGGGAGCAGGGAAAGCCTTTGGAGCTCATTAGCATTCAGTATTGCTCCTTGCCTCCACCTCAAGAGGAAAAATGTGTTAAAAAAAGCAAGTCTGACAAGGTGTGTGGTTCCTAAGCTTCATTGTGACGTTTAATGCATTGGTAATGGCCCAGTCAGTAATCCTAAAAGGGGAAGAAGCTGTACCTGGTGTTGTTCCCACCTTGTCTGCAGCTGGAAAGGGGTAGAGACCTTTTGGCATTGAAGCTGGACTCTTCTGGGCACTGTGGATTTTTTCAGCTGCCAGGACTGAGCCCTGCCAGGCTCCCCATGCTCTGGGAAGTGTCCCCGTGGGTGTGGATATACTGAGAGTTAAAAAAAAAAAATTAAAAAAAGAGGAACCAGAATATTCCCTACTTCACACTGGGCTTTTTCTTGAATAAAATGACATCAGTTTGAACACATGACACTTGTAAGTGACTCCGGAGGGGAAGTGTAAATTCTCCTCTGCTGTTTTCCCAAGGAAAATTCATCAGGGCTCTGCAGCAGCCTCCAGATTCATCAGTCCAGTCAGTGCTTTGCTCTCTCTCTGTTTTTTTTTTTTACTCCCACAAACAGTAACACAATCCTCGATGAAAATGTATGTTAGGGGGTGTTTGCTTGTATCTGTTCCTTGGCTGTGAGTGACAAACTCTCAGACAGCAGTAAAAGCTCAGTAGGAGCTCTGTAAATGCAAGATTTCCTGCTGTTCACTTGGTGTTCTTGTACTTAACAGCAGGAGCGACTCTGCCAAGTGCTTTGTTCCTATTGTCTGTGAAATGCCGTTGGCTTAATTGCCTAACTCTGCTGTTGGGAGTAGCGAGGGGGTAGGAAAGGGACTGAAAATTGTCAGGCAGTGTAGAGCCCTCCTCAGTGTGACCGAAATTCAGGGTAATTGTTGTTATTTTTGAATCGCTTATTTCCTCTGTTAAGCAGAAGGTGCCTGAGAGACCTCTCCTGGTGTTATTTTTGTAACGAGGCAATGAAGGTTGGGCAAACTTCAGGCTCTAAACAACCTTTTGGGAGGGGAAGGGGAGCTCCTGAGGAGGCCCTTTCTGATCTTTGTGTGTACAGTGCCCTGCAGGAAACCCAGCACTCCTGTCTGCCTCTTCAGACCTGGCAGTTCCTGATGGCTTTTGTGTCTTGGTGGATCCACTGACACTCATTTTCTGCTTTTGCTCTTCCTAAGGCCGTTGGAATTGTCAGTATTGTAGGAATCTGCAAAAAAATCCTCTGAGGAAAACGCCCTGCTTGCTGTTTGGGTGTGTTACCTGGGTTTTAGCAACAGGGGTGCTCAGAGCAGGGCGTGTTTGGGGCTCCAGAGTGGGCTCTGGGTGTGAGAGGGGATTGTGCAAGAGAAGGAGTTCTTGCATTACTCCTTTGCTGAGGTTTTGTTTCTTCCAGTTCAGAATCTGGGCCGTCCCTACTGGCTGACCCTGGCTCCCATGTACATCTGGATCCTGATTTTCTTCAGCCAGCCCCACAAAGAAGAGAGATTTCTCTTCCCCATCTATCCCCTCATTTGTCTCTCTGGTGCTGTGGCTCTCTCTGCTCTTCAGGTAAATTCTAGTAAATTTTAGTAAATCTCTCTGCTCTTCAGGTAAATTCTAAATTTTAATAAATAGCTGAGAATATTTTCCCAGCCATTATTTCATGACTTTGAGCTGTTCTCCAGTCCTAAGTGGCAATTCCTGGAGTTGTGATGCTGTAGTGCCAACACCACCCAAAACCCAAGGGATTCCCTGAGGGTTCAGGAACCTGCTGATGGAATTGTGCTTCCTTGGCTGCTCAGCTTTAAGGGCAGGAATGTGGGTGTGTAGGAAATGCATTTTGATGTGTTTCAGAAGGAATCCCTCACTGGGTTGAAAAAAAAGGCAAAGGGATCTCGTTTAAATGTTGGGAATTGCATCAAACATTTGGAAGAGCCAAAAACTGGATGTTTAGTAAACATCACTTGAAACACTTCACAGAGCAAAGCACTAATACAGACTGATATAAACCTTCCCAAAGCTCAGAGTTATTCATCTCCTGCTGTTAAAAAGGCTCAGGAATGCAGCCAGGAGTTCCTGCTGGAGCCTGTTCCAGCTGTTTGGCCTCATCCTGCTGTTCCTCCTCTGTCCTGCTGTGCAGCACTGCTGGAATTCCTGCCCGCCCCTCCATCCCTCATCCTTCCCTGGCTCAGATGCTCTTCTCTCTCTGGATCTCCATTCATTCCCACATGAGTTCCAGTCCTTGCCTTCACACAGGATCCAGCTTGGAATGTCACCAATTTTCTGGCTCTGACTGAGAATTCCTCTGTGCTCTCAGAACATCACAGAGCAACGTTAATTTATTTTTATTGTAAATATGGCTTTAGGAAAGTTTTGTGTACATCTCTTGCATATTTTGCCACTGTTTGATGACATTTTGCCCAGTATGGAGCATCCAGCTGAGAATCTGGAACTGATTGCCCACCAGCAGGACAAGCTTGTCACTCTCCCCCTCCAAACTATGTGGATGTTATGAGAAAAATGCAAACAGGACAAGAGAAACAGAAACCAGCTGAGAGAAGGGAGTGAATAACCACTCCTGCAGCACAGGAGGGAGGGACCAAGCCAAGGACTGGATGTATTTCCTCCTAGCTATTCCCAGAAAGGCTTTTTAATTGAAAAAAACCCAAACCTAAAGGACTTTTCTTTTATCAGTTTTTCTTTTTATCATTTTTTCTTTTATCAATTTTTCTTTTTATCAGTTTTTCTTTTATCAGTTATTCTTTTTAGCAGTTTTTCTTTTATGAGTTCTTCTTTTATCAGTTGCAGAGTGACTTGTGTTTAAAGCTGGCTGCAAGATGTGCTCTGTGGTGTTTTACCCACTTCAAAGCTGTGGTTTGTGCAGGCAGGGTAAACAACCAGAGGTCACTCTGGGAATCTGGGTCATGGAGCTTGTGTTAGGCAGGAATTCAGTCCAGCATGGAAAATCAGGTGAGTCTGTGCAGGGAACTTCTGCAGAGCTGTCTGATTCACCTGGGAGCAACCAGGCTGGAGCCCTTGAGAGAGCACTTCAGGTCCAGAGGCCTTCCTAGGGAAAAGAGCTGAAATACCCCAAATTATCACTCAAATACAACTAAACCCTATGAGTTTCTGTGCATTTTGATGGCTCTGAATTTAAAAAGCCCAAAGATCTGGTGGGGGATGCACTGTTGTAAGAGCTTTATGAAAAATGAGAATTTTGCTGAATGGCTGGAGCCCTTGAGAGAGCACTTCAGGTCCAGAGGCCTTCCTAGGGAAAAGAGCTGAAATACCCCAAATTATCACTTAAATATGACTAAACCCTATGAGTTTCTGTGCATTTTGATGGCTCTGAATTTAAAAAGCCCAAAGATCTGGTGGGGGATGCACTGTTGTAAGAGCTTTATGAAAAATGAGAATTTTGCTGAATGGCTGGAGCCCTTGAGAGAGCACTTCAGGTCCAGAGGCCTTCCTAGGGAAAAGAGCTGAAATACCCCAAATTATCACTTAAATATGACTAAACCCTATGAGTTTCTGAGTTTCCTGACAGCAGTGTGACTTCACATTCATGGCTGTGCATTCTCTTTCACTAGCTGCATCCTAAAAGCAATGACTGATCTGTCAAACGTAGGCTGTGCAATACAGAGACAAAGAATTATATTCTGTAGGTGTAATATGTTTAGTGTTTTACCTGGGACATTATGAGCAACAGTCCCTTTAACAGGACTATGTAAGTAAAGAAAATCACAGACCTGATGGTGAGCAGGGGCTCTGAATTTAAAAAGCCCAGAGTGTTGTAGTGTTGTGCAGTGTTGTAAGAGCTTTATGAGAAATGAGAATTTTGCTGAATGGTTGGAGCCCTTGAGAGAGCACTTCAGGTCCAGAGACCTTCCTAGGGAAAAGAGCTGAAATAGCCCAAATTATCACTTAAATACGACTAAACCCTATGAGTTTCTGTGCATTTTGATGGCTCTGAATTTAAAAAGCCCAGAGATCTGGTGGGGGATGCACTGTTGTAAGAGCTTTATGAAAAATGAGAATTTTGCTGAGCGGGTCAGTGTTGTAAGAGCTTTATGAAAAATGAGAATTTTGCTGAACGGGTCAGAGTTGGAGTAACTTCATATTGTCTCTTTTTTTTTTTTTTTTTTTTAATCTCTTCCCTGAGAAATGTTACCACTTCATCTTCCAGCGCTACCGCCTGGAGCACTACACAGTGTCCTCCAACTGGCTGGCCCTGGGGACTGTCTTCCTCTTTGGCCTTTTGTCACTGTCACGCTCTGTTGCCTTATTCAAAGGTTGGTATTTCAGATTTGCCCTCTGCTCTCAGGCTCAGGGCCTGCAAAAGTTGTGCTGTACAAATCAGGGGCCTCGAGAAGTTTGGGTGTTGTTGTCGCAGGGGAAGGAATAAGTTCTGATGGTCACCATGAATTAATTATTGATTATACATTCGTTCATAGATCTGTATGAATGGATCACCAGAACTGCATCACTTAAAAATCCTCTTCACCTTCCACCAGTAAACTCCACTGATCTAAAACCTGACGGGTATTAAAGCAGATACTGCAGCTTTCAAATAGATAATCCCACCTGGAAAAGCACTTTCCTGTGTAAAACTTGAAAAACTTTAGGGAGGTGGTGGAGTCACCATCTCTGGATGTGTTTAAAAAAAGACTGGACGTGGCACTTGGTGCTGTGGTCTGGTTGAGGTGTTAAGGCATAGGTTGGACTCGATGATCTTAGAGGTCTCTTCCAACCTCATTGTTCTGTGATTCTGTGATTCTGTAATTAGGTGCATGAGTCCTTGATGGAGATGGATTGGACATTCCTGGAATCAGAGCCTTCCCACCTCATCAGTATTTCTGGGGGTTTTGGTGGCCATTGACAGCCAGGACAGGGAAATGTGAATAAATTTGGTAGGGACACCAAGGGTAGGAGGGGAAGCTTTGAATCCATCCACTTCTTAGCACAGACCAGTTCATTTATTCAGTGAGTTACCAGTTAAAAATTTATACATGAAACAAATTTCTGTAGGCTTTCATTAAATACCCCTCTTTACTTTAACCTTAACGATGATGTTCTGCCTCCCACAGGCTACCACGGGCCCCTGGACCTGTACCCGGAATTCCACAGGATTGCCACTGACCCCAGCATCCACACGGTGCCAGAGGGGAGGCCAGTCAATGTCTGTGTGGGCAAGGAGTGGCACAGGTTCCCCAGCAGCTTCCTCCTGCCAGACAAGTGAGTGCTTCCATGGGTGTTGCCCTGATTTTAAAAAAGTGTTAAGTTTTCTTTTACAGTTCTTTTAAATCTCATAAAACTCCTTCAGCCTTCTGATCTGTTTCCATATTTCTAGTGGAGTTGTCACGCACTGTTCATGTAAATAATGATTGTTTTGCATTCTTCCTTGTGGGAGGAGAGAATTGATGGACTGTTGGTTTGACCAGTGTGGTTGGAGAGGTGGCAATTCCATCCTCCAATCCACGGTCACCTCTGGAATTCTAGAAATAATAAAATATTTATCTCAAATATTTATCTCAAATAAAACACTCTCTTTTTTAGCCTTTGAACTGACCAAGCATTGTGTGCTTACTTCGTGTCCAATAACAACACATGGCAGAGGTGCAATTAGGTGAGATGGATAACGAGGGGCACAGTAATGAGGGGCGGGATAATGGGGAACCCTCAGGAGCTCGGATCTCTGTTGTCACCAGCAGTGTCATAAACAGTGTTAAAGTGTGCAGATAAAGGATTCTGAAGGCTTTTCATCAGCACACTTGTTGGTATTGGACACGAAATGAATGCACAGAAGCTTGGTAAGTTTAAAAGAGAAAAAGAAGAGCTAATTTTATCTTTGATTTCACAATATATAGAATTCCAAAGGTGACCGTGGATTGGAGGATGGAATTGCCACCTCTCCAACCACACTGGTCAAACCAACAGTCCATCAATTCTCTCCTCCCACAAGGAAGAATGCAAAACAATCATTATTTACATGAACTGTGTGACAACTCCACTAGAAATATGGAAACATCAGAAGGCATGGAAAACTTTTAAAAGAACTTTAAAACTTCCAAAAGAACTATAAAATAAAACTTCTAAAAATCAGGGTAACACACGCTGGCCACAAGTTCCTGGGAAGCTCTGGTGCAGCTGGGAATGATGTCCTTGGGTCTGGTTTTGGTGCTCTCCACACAAAGTGTTTTTCCTGCTCCCTGCAGCTGGCAGCTCCAGTTCATCCTGTCGGAATTCCGGGGCCAGCTGCCCAAACCCTTTGCCAAGGGGCCCATGGCCACAAGGAGCATTCCCACGGACATGAACGACCAGAACAAGGAGGAGCCCTCTCGATATGTAAGGATTTATTCTGCTTCCTTTCCCTTGCCTCGCTGGGTAATTTCAATTAATGCAATGCCTCGGAGTGGATCTCCCCATTTCTGTTTCCCGGGAGTTCCAAAAATGGTCCCTCTGCAGCACTTGGAAATCTCCCCATTCTTGTGAGTGGCTTCTGTTTGCCTTTCATCTGCCAGTTTGAAGACATAATGGTAATAAAAGAAGCAGCAGAAGTAAGAACTCCTAATTATTGCAGTTTTGGGTTTAGTGTAGTGTGTTAATGTGATCACAGGAATGAGTAATTTGAAGTCCCCCACAGAAAATTGTCACTGAGCAGGAACTGAATTTTTCCTCTTTTATTTCTTCTTAAATATAAAACTATTCATCATCTTTTCAACTGAGGAGGAGGAACTTAATTTGGAACTTAATTGCATTAGTGGGAATCAGCTTAGATAATGTATATTGGTATTACTGATTTATTTCCTGGTTGAACTAAACAAAACCAGTGCACCCATAGGAATGCCTTAAAATTATTGCTAGCTAGCATGTTTAAAATTACTAACAGGTTCAATCTTGGCAGTCTTCTGGGTTAAAACTCTTTATTTCCAGGCTCATTATGCAGTTACTGGAAATGGGAAGGAGGCGTGTTCCCACCTGAGAGGAGCTGTCTGCTGCAGTGCATTTAATTTATGAAATCTTTAACTGGGGCTTATTTTTAGCACAGACAGCTGGCTGCTACAGCCTGTGACTAATAGAGCAAAACACACTTTTGTTTCATGCTTGCTCCTTAATGTCACCCTACAACTTTGTTATTTCTCATGCAAGCTCAAGGGCCTAGCACTTCAGAAATCAGAAATTAAACAGGGGCTTAAAACTCTTACTTTTGACCTGCTAATTACACCAAGAGATCAAGATCTTTCCTCAGATTTAGTGAGTATATTCAGATTTTTAAAAAGCAGAAGAAATAATTAGCAAGGATTGGACAGGACTGTGAGAGGGGATAAATCTAAATAGCACGAGGCTGTTGGTCATTTAAAGGGGAGAAAACAAATGGTTCAGGAGGATTATGTGAGCCATGGATGAAACCCAGTTAGTGGCTGTAGATCTCACTGTTTCAGGTGTGAGTAGCTATTACTGCTCTGCTTGGAAATGGAAGAGGGAACCTCAGTGTTCCTGTTGCTATGAGACACTGGGGAAAGAGTGATTTGATCTGGTTTTGCAATCTCTCTTTCCTTGATCACATTGAGCTGCACTTACCTGGCACTTGCCCGGCTGGGGAGGTGCATTTGTCTCTGAAAGTGCTAAGAAGGAGATAAGGAATATTATTTCTTCCCAAGACACATCCAAGCAGGACCAGCAGATCAGGCCTGAAAGCTGTTAACAGCAGCTGCCTCCAGAGAAAGGGGATTTCAAGCACTTTCTTTTCACTTCTGACACCCTCCAGTCCCCATGGCGGCAGCAGATGTGCCCTTAGCTCCAGCTCTGGGCTGTTCCCACTCCTGTCAGTCAGGATGGGACCCAATTTAGCTCTCCTCCACCTGGCAGAGCAGTGGTATCAAATAAAGAAAGAGTGGGAGGAGGAAAAGGAAAGGGGAACAGAAGAGGAGAGGATGTAATTTAGAAATCCCTCGCAGCTTTGTTCACTAAGACTCATTCCTTTCTTTCATTTCGAGGTCTGTGCATCACCCAAGTCTTGTGTAAATCCCAAAATCAATGCAGAGGTGCCGTGTTTGCCCTCAGAGCAGGAGGAATATCATGCTTGGCTTCACTAACATGTGAAGGTGCTAGGGAAACATGGCTTGCACCTGGGGTTTGGAGTCCCAGCCCTTTTAGGGCAGCATTTAGGATGAGACAAGTGAGGTCCTTGAGGCAGCAACTTGTCTTTCTCTGAATGGTTCTACATAATTTCCAGAAAAGCTTGGTTAGTGGTTTGGGAGTCCTTCTGCTAATGAGCCAGAGCCTCTCCCAGGGCCTGGAATGTTCCTCTCACACAGAGCAAGAAGTGGATTCAGCATCCTCAGCTGCGTTTCCTGTGGTGTGATTTCATTTGCCACTCAGTTGCGATGCCACGGAGCCATCTGCTCTCCACCTCATTAAATTGTTTTCAGCCTAAATTGTTACATTAAACCCCAAAGGTGCTTCAGAAAAGGGATCTCAAGCGTGGCCAAGGAAGTTGGCAGTAAAATTTTGTGGGAGAGTGAGCTGAAGTCCCTCAAGGAAGAGTTTGAGGGAGTAAGGCAGGACAAGACATAGGATTCCCAGCAGGAAGGAGGAGGTTTCATAATGTGCTCTCCCACAAAGGTTTTGCTTGAAAACCTTCAAATTACGTTACCTGTGTCGTGCACGAAGCATTTCACCTGCTGCTGGGAATGCAGCCCTCTTTGGACTGCTGTGAATGAGCACAGGAGCAAACCCCAGGAGATAGAGCCCAGCACTGTCTGTCTTCCTGCAGATTGACATCTCCAAATGCCACTACCTGGTGGACTTGGACACAGCAACAGAGACCCCGAGGGAGCCAAGGTACTCCTCCAACAAAGAAGAGTGGGTGACCATTGCCTACAAGCCATTCCTTGACGCTTCCAGGTAGGACTTGCACTTTGGAGAGGGAGGGATTTTTGCAAAAGTGGGCAGGGAGGAGAGATCCATGGGCAAACGCCAGCTTGAAATCCAATTCCCAGCAAAGTGGAGCCTTTGTCAAACTCCTGCTTGCAAAATTTATGACCTAAGTTGCTTTAGAGGGTGAAACTCTGTGAGCAGGGTGGTGAGAAGGAGTATTTTTATAAAGAAATAAAGAATTTCTTTATAAAGCTTCCAGCTGAAGCAATGTTTTTTGGGGTTGCTTTCCAAAGAAATGAGGTGGATGTCACCTCCTCCCAGGAGACTCCTCACTCTGTTTTGTCCCAGCCAAATTGAAGACAGGTATAAATCATCCGAGGGAATGAGCTCTGAAAAATGTTATGAAAGCTGGCAGAGAGAGGAGGCAGTCAGCAGGGCCACACCTTTATTAGGCACCAGAAGATCCATGGAAGAGATCCCTGCTGGAGTCTGTTCTGCAGAGGTTGTGCTGCTCTCTGCTCACCTTGCTGGAGTGTCTGGCCAGGAATCTCTGTGAGAGGCAGAGATTGGGATTTGCTCTCCTCCAGGCTGCCAGGGACTGGGATCAGGGTTGTCAAACTGGGAATGTTGTTCCTACATTCCTGCAAATACAGGAACCCCCCTCAGCTGTACAGGGATCTGATTTAGCCCTTCAGAGCTCTGCTCACGAAGGTGTCACCCCAGGACAGAGACTGGAAAAACCTCTGTAAGAAACAAACCCAGAGTTCAGTGCCCTCCTGTTTTCCATGAGAGACCTGATTGCTTCCTGGTGCTTGGGCCCTGCAGGGAGTGGGGCTGGGAAGAGCAGGGGGAAGGAGTGGTAATGTTTGAGCAGCTCCCAGGAGAGCTCTGGTGTTCCCAGCTTGCTGACACAAACAGCTTTCCTTGGCAAGGTCTTCCATGAACTGTATTTTCCAGGAGAACCTGCTGCTACATTTGGGCAGCACTTTGGGAAGGGGGAAGGAGGTGGCCAATGAATTTTATTAATGAGGCAATTGAGGCATCAAAGGCACTCCTTGTGCAGAGGATTTGCCCTTAAATGTGCATTTCTGCTTTAAAGAATTTGTGTGTTCTTACAGCTGCTTTATCTTGCTCGCTTTATCTTTGGAGCCCAGTTGAGGTTTCAGGTTTGCAGCTCAGTGGTTGCAGAGCAAGGGGTAAAAAAAACCCAAAAAAACCCACCCAAACCCATCAAGCACCTCCCCAGCTCAGCCCAGAGTGCAGCTCTTGTGTGAAAATAAATGAAATAAATGCAATCAATGACCCCAGCAGCTCGGTTCAGTCCTGCTGCACTGGAGGCTTCTGGGGCTCGCTGCGAGTCTCCCATTGACGTCAGCAAGTGCAAATGTAAATCTCAGCTGGCTCTGATAAATGGTGCTGCTAATTGAATTAGAGAGCACTCCAAGCCACCAGCTAATTATGCTCCTCAGGAAGCTGCTTTGCCAAGGTCCATTTAATTCTATATTGGCTGAGCGCTCCGAATCTGGCACAGAAAAGGGGAAATATATCACAGCTCCCCTCTGAGGAGCACATATTTTCCAGCTCTTTAGGGCTGAGCTGTCTCTTTGCTCCAAACACTTGGGTTTTTCATAAAAAAAATAAAAATTCTCAGTGCAAAATTAATGATTGGGTCACCTTGTTGGAGCGTAGCATTACCCTGCTTTGATAAGAGGCTGTCTTGTTCCCTTTAATGGTGTTTTCCTCCAGTTGTTTGCCATATTTTTGTTTTTAAAGTAGCTGAATTACTTCTGCAATGTGTGCATTGGTACAGAATATAACCTCCAGAGGAAGTGCAAACATTAAAGGGTTTTCAGAGAGCTTTGACCGTGAGCTTCTTGTGGCTAGGAGGCACTGGGACCTGCCCAGGTGGCACTGGGACCCACCCAGGCGGCTCTGGGACCTGCCCAGGTGGCACTGGGACCTGCCCCTGTGACTGGGACCTGCCCAGGTGGCACTGGGACCTGCCCAGGTGGCTCTGGGACCTGCCCCTGTGGCACTGGGACCCGCCCAGAGGCTCTGGGACCCACCCAGGTGGCTCTGGGACCTGCCCACGTGGCTCTGTGGCAGAGTTCAGCTTCCTCCTGCCATTCCCTGCTCTTCTCGTGCCTCTCTCTGAGCTCTCACCAAACTCAGGTTACAAAATGCACTTTTAGGAGGGATCTCTCACCACTGCAGGTGTCCAAGTGCTGCCATTCCACCTCACTCTGGGAATTTGGGAAGGGGGACTGGAAGACCTTCACTTGGCATTTCCTTCCATCCCACAGCAGCTTCCCCTGGCACTACCAGAGTCGGTTTTGAGTTGCTTCTGGAATTCAGGCAGGAGCAGGCTGAGCTCAGGGGTCCCTGTGGTTGCAGCTGGGGTAACTGGGAGCTGCTCTGTCCTGCAGCAGTGTCTCCTTCAGAGCCCCAAACCCCTGGGAAAACAGAGCCTGCTCAGCCAGCTGGGAGCAATCCCAGCCTGGCTCCTGCTGCTGGGAGCCGAGTGCTGATGAAGGCTCCGCACACTCCGTCTCTGGGGGACAAATTTAGCAGCAAATGCAAATAGAACTTTAAATATATTCCCTGTCATCTGTCACCCAGCCCCTTCCATGTGCCATCTGCTGTCTGAGGTGGCTGAGCTGACACACAGAGGTGACAGGAGGTGAAGGTTCCCTCTCTCTGAGCTGGGAGGGGACCGTGAGGGTGCAGGAGCTGCCTGATCCCAGCTGGGCCCAGCCAGGCTGTGCAGGAGCCCCGGGAGTCCCTGGGGAGATGCAGCTCCCAGTGGCAGTTCCTGCCTTTGTTTTTCAGCTGCGTTTTTGAAAGATCTCCAGTGCAAGCAAACAAAACACAATTTGTCTTTCTGCTGAAAAAAAAAAAAACCTGCTAGGATTGGATGTCCAGGGCAGCAGAGGTGGGGCTGAAGTGACCAGCAGGAGTGTGCCATCCCTGAGCACTCAATCCAAATCTGAGAGCTGCTGCTGCTGCTTTTCCAAGCTTTCTGTGACTGGGGTGACACTTGTGGCTGGCAAGGGTTGATATTTTCCCATCCAAGTGATCTTAAAGACATAAGAAGAGAAGCTGAGGAAGCAAAACTCTACCTCGGCCCCGATTTCAATGAGTTGCTCAGATTTTTGAAGCTCCACAAAGCTCAGAGCTGCTGCTGAAGGACGTTTTATTTGTCCACTTCACATTGAAACCCGGGCTGTGCCATTAGTGAGAGAATCCATTCATTCAGAATGCGCTCAGCCAGCACAGCTCCAGCAATTAGCAACCCAATCAAAGGTGCTAATTTCACCCAGACATCATTAAGCCCTCCGAGCTCCACTGGTCCAGTTTATGAAAGGCTGTGAAATGCCAGCTCCCGGCACTGGCTGGGCATGGGGTGAGTGTGGGTTTTAGAGCTGCCCAGCCCTCTGTAATTCAATATTTCCACGGAAGATCGGCTCAAGAGCCAAACTTCAAAATGCCTCGAGGCTGGTTTTTGCTTCTCAGAGAGGTGTGGGGGAGAAGGCAGCCAGAAAGATGGGATGGAAGAGAGGAGATCCAGGAGGGAAACGCAGCCCTTCACCTTCACAGTGCCCCGAAGGACAGGGCTGTGTGACCCCCAAGTCCCCCTGCTTGCTGGTATCTGGGATTTCATTTCTTTCAGTAATTACAGTTCCATTCAATTTCCTTCAGTAATTTCAACAATTCACAATTATTCTCAATAATTGCCTCCCTGCCCTCTTTCCCCCTCAATCCTGCTGGGAATGGATGGTTGGGCTCTTAAACCGGTGCCAGGGAGCACCGGTGGCACCGAGGAGGAGAGAATTGGGCACTGAAGGGCGATTTGCTTTTCCCTTTCTGCTCTTCCAGGTCCTCGCGGCTGCTGCGGGCGTTCTACATCCCCCTGCTGTCGGAGCAGCACACGCGCTACGCCAACTACACCATCCTGAAATCCCGCAGGAGGCAAGCCAGGAGGAAAATGGGAGGCTAGGGACACACCTGGGCCGGCCCGAAAAAAAAAAAAACAAACCAAAACCACCCAAAGCATCTGCGGGCACTCTTGGACAGCCCCCCTGAGCCACGTGCAGCTCCCTGTGTGAAGGACGGTGCTGGGAGGATTCCCCGAGGAGCTCTGGCAGCCTCTGCTCCTCTGCCAGGCTCTGCTCTGCCTCAAGCCATTGGAAAATCCAGCAGTGGATGGGTTATCCCTGCTGCTCCCTGTGTTCCCTCTTACGCCAGAGAGGAGAAAAAAAAAAAAAAAAAAAAAAAAAAAAAAAAGGAAAATAAAACAAGTTCTGCTCCAGGCTGCAAATCTGGGAGAATCCAGCTCAAATTCTCTCTGGCTCTCCCCCACCCACCCCTCTGCTGTCCTCAGCTGCTGTCTTTCACCCAGGGAATTTTTTTTTTCAGGTAACAAAGCTTAGAAATTTTCCTTTTCCAAGGGGAAAAGGAGGAAAAAACACCTGACTGACAATGAACTGGAATGCACTGAGCCTCAAGGAATGAAACACCACAGAGGAACAGCCAAAGCTGCTCTGTCCAGGAGACATTTCCAGGGATAAACCTGTGCTTTTGGGAAGAAAAAAACAAACTGGGACAATTATGTGTTTAATGGGATCAGTGTTTGTGTTATCTGTGAAGCCAAGTGTTTGTTTGCTATTTATAATGATTTTTTCAAGATCCTTTGAACTCTAGACTTCAGCATCTTAAAAATTCTGGAATCATCCAGTGAGGAGAAGGATGAATCCAGTTTTTTTTTTGGTTTTTTTTTGCAGTTCTGTTTCCCAGAATAGCCAGGATGTGTTACGTGGGTCCAACATGCCTCAGAGCAGTGCTGTGCTTGTTCAATTTCCATTTTTAAACATGCAGCATCACCAGCTGGATGGAGGGAGCTGTTTTCACTCACATCCCTGGAATTCTGTGGGGATGGGATGGGATGGGATGGGATGGGATGGGATGGGATGGAGCAGAGGGAAGTTCTGCACCTGCTCCGTGCTGTGGCTGTGGTTGGGTTGTGGAGCAGATTTGGATTTTTGGGATCCAGAAAAGCTCTGGGGATCCATGTGTTGGTTCAGGTGGTGGGTGCAGATCTCAGCAGGGTGGGAAGGCTGTGATCCAACCTGATCCTGCTGGGACAGAGCAGGAGGAGCTGGATGAGCAGCAAGGCTGGGCTGAATCATAGCATCAACCTCAGAAACAGGAGGAGGTTCTGAATCCCATTAAGGGTTTTTTAATGTTTGTGCTACAACCAGTGCCCTGCCTGGAGCCTGGCTGGTCACACCATGGAGAATCCCATTGTGCCCCCCTCCCTGGGGCAGCACTTGGAAGCTGAGCCTAAATTCAGATTTAGGCTGGTGTCTAAGTCGTGCCATCCCTGGGGAAATGCAGGTCTCACCTTCCCAAGTGGCAGCTGTGGAGCTCTGAGGTGTTCATGGCGTGCTGGCTGGGGAGGGCAGAGCTGCCACCAGGGTTCTGTGTCTGTTCATCACCTCCCCCCTGCCAGCTCTGCCCTCAGTGAAGTTCACACACAGGGCTCTCTGCTGCTGCTAAATCCAAACCAAAACTCTTGCCCTGCTTGGTGCCTCTTCCCTCGCGTTGTCACCCCTGAGCTGCACTCACACAAAGCACCAGCTGCAGCTGCAGCAGTGACTGCAGCAGTCCCCTGTGCCAGCCCTCACCTCGTGTGTGGTGTGAGCAGAGCAGTAAAACACCCCTTGGAAACCACTGCGGCTGCTCCACCTTTCTTTCCACTCGGATTCCTCTTCTGGAGTGGTGGTTGGGAACTGATAACTTGGCAATAATTGGGAGTTATCAACGTTTTACAGAGGAATACAGCAAGAGTTTGCTCTGTGAGTAAACAGGCAGTGCTTGGAAATCCAGGGCTGTGCTTGTCCTTGCCAGCAGTGACAGCCCTGGAGAGGAGGATCATTGAGGAGGATCAGGTGCAATCCTTACTCACTTTTTTGGGCCCAAGTAGGTGAGAGGGAACAGCAATTTATGAGAGAAATGGGTGGTCTGACTTGTCCATTTTGTGAAACTCAGGAGAACAAGGCAGAACAAACCACGGGACCTTTTTATTTTCCTTTTTTCCCATCCTCACTGTGCTGCAACCCCGTGAATTCTGCTGGGGAGGTGAATTACTGGGTGAGTGTCAAACATGACAGATCCAACAGGCTGCAAACACCTTTTCACAGAAAGGTTGAAGCTTCTCTGTGTCCCACCCAGCTGCTCTGGGCTCCTCTGGTGTCTCACAGTCCTTGTGGTGCTGGTGTAACCCTTGTCCAGCCTGGAGGGAGTGCAGAGGAATTCTGTGTTGAAATGAGCTGGCTGGAAAGGCTCTGAGCGAGGAGCAGGGTGGGGAGCTGCTCCCTGAAATCATCCAGCCTCAGAACAGCCTGTCCAGGTGCTGCCCAGCCCAGCCCTGTTCTCTCCCTTGCACAAACTCGAGGCTGTTTTGACCTTTCCTGTTTTTCATCCTCCCCTGGGAGCTGCCTGGGGAAAGCTCCAACACTTTTGAGTCAGCAAGAAACAGCCCCAGGGCCTCTGGATGTGGGCTTGGTGGTGGATTCACACTGCCAGCTCCGGGTTGAGACCTGCCCGGTGGTCAAGGCACGGCACAGTTGTGGTTTCACCTTGATTTTGGGGACAGGTGGCTTTTCCACATCCCTGGCATCCTCTGCAGCAGGTGCAGCCCTTCCCTGCCTCTCCCAGGTCCCAGGGGGCTCCTGGTGCTCAGGTGTGAGAATCCCAAGGGTCAAAGGAAGGAGTGCAATTCCCAGGCTGCTTGGCTCCTTCCCTCCCCAGCTCCCGGGAATCTGCTCTCGGGACAGGAGCTCTCCAGCAGCTCTGTGCAGCTCTGGCTGAATCACACCACAACCGAGCCCAAACCCTATTATTAGACTCTGGAAACTGCTGCCTTAGAGACAGGTTTGCTTATAAATACCCATGATTTTCTCTCTGCCTCTCCAAAGCTGGCAAGGAAAAGGGATTTCTGCTTGGCCAGAACCTGCCTGCCCTGCTGCTGGAGCTTCTCCCCAGCTGAGCTCATCCTTCCAGCCCCCCAAATTCCAGCTGTGGGGGTGAGCCATCCACCCCAGTGGCAGCAGGGTGGCAAATCCCAGCTGTTTCTGTGATCCTCCAGCTCTCCGTGCTCCCTGCCCAGCCTCCCCTGCAGGCTGTGGTCGGTGCTGGCTGAGCTTTTTGGTCCCTGTCCCTCCTTTTCACCCTGAGGGTCCCTGGTGGGGACCTCGCCGGGTTTAACCCCACTCCTGGCCGGGAAAAGCTGCTCCAGCTCTTCCTCGGGCTCCCGGGAGAGGGCTCCGTGCTCCAGAGAACCGGGACGAGCCGGGGCTTGAGGGATGAGAGCCCTGGGCACAGGGTGAGGAGCTGGGGCTTTTGCCGCAGGGAAAATTTGGGATTTCAGGATGGAAGGTGCAGCCGCCTCTGCGCTGCCCTGAAGGACGTGCTGCTGGCTTTTCTCCCTCCTGCAGCCGCAGTGACCTGTCCCTGTTGCTGTGACAGCCCTGGGGATTCAGTTTCAGGTGTTCCAGGTGGTTTTGCAGGTGTTCAAGGCATTTTTCAGGTGTTCCTGGTGGTTTCCTTGGCTGGAGAGGGGGAAGCTCCCTCCCTTTATGTCCCTGGGCTGCGATGGACAATCCCTGCCTAACTGGGATTATTTGTGGATCTCATTTCCTCCAGAGAGCTGAAACTTATTGACAGAGAATCCATTCTGCATGGAAAACTCATGATTAATTGCTTCCTCTCAGTTGGGCTCTGTCTCGCAGAGTTTGCTAACAAACATTTTAAATCCCTGGCAGTCCAAAAGAAAAAACTTGTGGGAGCTGCTTGGAAATCCAGGGCTGTGCCTGTCCTTGCCAGCAGTGACAGCCCTGGAGAAGGTGCAATTGAGAAGGATCAGGTGCAATCCTTACTCACTTTTTTGGGCCCAAATAGGTGAGAGGGAACAGCAATTTATGAGAGAAATGGGTGGTCTGACTTGTCCATTTTGTGAAACTCAGGAGAACAAGGCAGAACAAACCACGGGACCTTTTTATTTTCCTTTTTTCCATAATAAAAACTCGCTGGGATTTTGGCTGCAGCGTGTAAACGGTTTTCAGGCAGGAAGGTATTTTAAATGTTTAAACAAAAGGGAAAGAGAAGACTTGAGGGAGCTCACCAACAGTGTCAGGGTTAACGGGGCTGCCTCTGAAACGTCACCTGGGGTCTGACGTGCCTCTGGTGCATGAATGATTTACAGGAACAGCAGCTCTCAGCTGTCAGATGATCCAGAGCTGTGTTCCACCCCCAAAATCTGCTTTTCCCCTCAGCTGTCTGGCAGTCCCCACGCAGGGCCCTCCTGTTACACCAGGAAAGGGCTGTGCATGGCAAGGGGGGTGAATCGGGGCATTTTCTGCAGCTCTGTGTGACCTGGAGCTGTGCCAGGGGAGGTTTAAGTTGGGTATCAGGACAATGTTCCTCCCCCAGAGGGTGCTGGTCGCAGGGAATGGTCACATTCCCCAGGCTGCCAGAGCTCCAGGAGCATTTGGACACTGCTCTCAGGGACGCACAGGGTGGGATTTTGGGGTGTCTGTGCAGGGCCAGCAGCTGGACTCCACAACCCCTCTGGGTCCCTTCCATTCCATGATCTACTATTTTTGCTGGTGAGTTCACAGACGTGTTTCTGTGGACTCTGCACCTCCCAGAGGGGTGATGGAAACTGTTGATGTGTTTTTGTGCTCGGCTCTTCACGCCCTGAATAGCTCTGGCCAGTTGTGCTCAGCTGACTGAAGTGCTGATGGTGCTTGGACAGCAAATTCAGCCGAGGGAAGCTGGTGCAGGCAAAAGCTGATTCCTGCAGCCTCTGGAGAGGACTCCTTGAGAAAAGAGGGCAGGGAGGGTCCAGCATCTCCCCAGGAGGAGCTGGGCTTGGTTTCCTGCTCTGCTGGAGCACTCTGTGTTCCTGGTGCTCCATTCTGGCTCCAGGCCTGTGGAGAACCCATTTCCCTGCCATGGGAATTCCCTGGAGGTTTTTAGCTCCTCTCTGGGGACTGCAGGCATCCTCTGGGATTCTCCTGCCCGTGAACAGAGCCATTGTGCAGCTCAATCATCCAGAACCACCTGCCAGAAATATTTGCTGAGGGATTTCCTTGTGTTTTGTGTTCTTGTGGCTTGGGAGGGCTCCTCCTCTGTGCCACCAAAAAGGAGGATGAGCTGGCTTTTCCCCCTTAACCAGTCAATATTTACTCTCCCAGGCAAGCTGTTAAAATGCTGCTGCTCTCTTGGTTTTGGTGTTTGTTCCTCCTGCCTCGCTGGAACCTTGCCCCAGCGTCTCCCACACTGGCAGCTTTTGTTTGTGCCGCAGTGGCACGTGGGTGTTCCTAAAGACAGGGCTGGGGGAGCCTTCCAGGGACTGCCAGGTCATGTTGGCATCCTCTCCTCTGAGAGCGGGGTGTGTTCCAGCCCAGCTGCCTCAAGGAAGGCTGGAGTTCTGGAAGGGGAAGCCACGGGATCATTTATTCAACCCCAAGCTGAAATCTTGAGAGGAAGCCACAGGATCATTTATTCAACCCCAAGGTGAAATCCTGCTTCCACAAAAATCCAGGAGGGAAGGTAACAAGGATGGTCTCCAGCAGTTTTTTAGGAGTCCTGATAAACAAACTTTGCCAGAGCCCTGTCCAAGAGGATTTTTGGTATGTGCACCACTTGTGTGCAAAATTACCTGGAACTTTGTCACTGCAAGTGTCTCTTCATTTTCAATTACTGAAACATTTAATTTCCCTATTTCTGCAATTCCTACGATCCCCAAGAATTTTTTTTTTCCAGAGAGGAATGACATTTGCTGCCCTGCCTTTCAGCTCAGCGTTGCCTTTCTGCTTCTCTGACAGGAGGCTTCAAGATCCTCCCTGGCAAAGATCTTCCCTGGCAAACTGTTGGATTTGTTAAAGTTGCTTGGCTCCAGCAGGAAACTTTTCTCCTCCACTGGTAGGGGAAGGCAGCCTGGTTCTTAATTGCTTTCTGCAGCTTGGCCAAGTGAAATCCATCTCTGTGCCCTCAGAGCTGAAGCCAAAAAAAAAAAAAACTCCCTGATGGTCCCTTGTGCTGTGGAGCTCCTCACTGGGTGAGCCTGGTTCCAAGCCTGTCTCTCCTGCATTTATAACCTCTGGAGGAGGAAGATTTAAAGTTCTTGTGTGCAGGAGGGCTCCACATTGGTTTTGGAGGTGATTTGCACCAGTTTATCTTCGTTTAGTTCTGCCCCAGAAAGGAGAAATCATTGGTTAAAAAGGTGTTTATTTTACCTGTTGGCACCGGCTGGGTTCATCTCTCCTGTTGGGAATTATTTGGTCAATTCATCAGTTTTGGTCTGGTTGGTTTCTGCTCTGCCCTTTTGCACTTTCAGCTATTTTGAGGGATTTATTCAAAACCCCAGTTCCACAATTTCTTAGCCCTGGCTGGTGCAGTCAGAAGGAAGGGTGGGGAGGATAAATCCTGGAATCTGTGTGGGAGACCGTGGAAACTTTTCAGTCACTATTTAAACCTTTGCAGGGCAGGAAGAGGAATAAAGCCCCAAAGCCAGGTTGTTGTTTGGCCTTTCCAGTGGGAACAGGAATAGGTTTTGTTTCCCTGAACCTCTCAGGTTAAAGCCCAGATTGGACTGAGTTGGAATAACATGATGAGCACCTTTCTGACTGAAAGAGGGGAAGTTTTGGTTGGATACTGGGAGAAATCCTTCCCTGTCAGGGTGGTCCAGCTTTCCTGAAGGCAAACTCTTGGTTGCTTCCATCCCTTTAACCCCTGCTCATTTTCAAAGCTTGAGTGGAATTTTTCAGGCGCTTCCAGCTTGACTTGGTGTGTGATTAATGAGCAATTACGAGCAGATATAAATAACAGTGGATTGAAGCAGGTATGGATGCTATAATTAAAAGCTCTATTACAATATTTATTCATATTTAATGACAGATGTCAAAGGCTGCTCTGTAATTCTGTAGGACTTGACTGATCTTCCTGGGGAGGGAGCAGCTCCTCTCTTTAATTGCAGCATAAAACCCTGGGATCTGAGCAGCTGGAGCTCTTACCTTGCTGGGAGGGCCAGGATTTCATGGTGCTTCCCTTCTGTAGGGACACTCGGTGTCTTCCCAAAAAGAATGCCCCAAAACAGGGCAGAATGGAGCTTGAACAGAGCCTTGTCCTCACACCCTGGTGAGAAAAATCTGGGTTTTAACCCCACTCGCATGAAGGGTTTGGATTTTTTTTTTTTTTTTAATTATAAAACAGGGACTTCTACATCTTGTTTTAAGAGAAAAAAAAAAACAAAAACCCACACACTTCATGGAGGATTTGTACCCTGCTGTTTCCAGAATCACCCCTGACACAGCAAATCCCTCCAGCAAAGCTTTGGCCTCGCCTGCCTTGTGCCCAAAACCGAGGGGAGAGGGGCACCCCTGGCACCAAACTCAGCAGCTGCTCCTGGCTCACACCCCGGCTGCTGCAGCTGCCTCTGCTCTTAGGAAATGTTTTGGCCATTACAGCCCAGAATAAGCCCTCACACGCTGCCTTCACCCCAAGAAACCACCGTGTGTTCTGCGAAACCCACCCTGCCCCAGATCCCCCGTGGGTTTGGGAAGGCCTTTAGTGCCTGGCAGGGAAACATCTGGATTATTTTCTATTTTCTGCACCAGGCATCACTCTGAGGCACTGTCCCCAAAGCCTGGGGACAGGCGGTGATAAAAAAGAGCTTTTTTTTTTTTTTTTTAATGTGCCACCTTCTCTCTTCCCAGCGCTCTCCCTTGTGCTTGGGCCATGCCAAAGCACACCTTGCACACTGCACGTGGAGGAGCCAGCCCGTGTGCGGGTGGGCAGGGGGACAAACAGCCCCTGCCCGTGCCTGCTGGGGACAAACAGCTCCAGTTACCCCAGCTGGCAGCACCTGAGGGCTCTGAGCACACCCCGAGGCTGAGCTGGATGCAGGCAGGGCTGAGTTTGCAGCTGCCGTGGAGGTGGGGTTGAGTTTGGATTGCCACCTTGATTTCAGAGGGGAGGGTTGCTCCTAATCACGGCTCCTTTTGGTTATGAGCTGAAATGTGTGGCTGTTCCCCTTTTTTTTTTTTTTTTTTTTTTGCTTTTATTTCTGACTCTTTCTGAGCCTCTTCGGGAGGTCTCTGGGTCTGGAAAGGTTTCCACCATCCCCCAGTGAACAATGCAGAGCTCCCAGGAGCTGAGGTTGCCTTCCTTTCTCTGTCTCTCCAGGCTTATTTTTAGGCAGTTTACAATTAATTCTTTTGGAGAAAAAAAAATAAAAAAAAACCCAATTAAAACTGCCATTGTGGCTTCTAAGAACTGTTGATAGAAAAAAAAAAAAATCAATCCTTTTAAAGGTTGGTATTCTGGGATGAATCCCTCAGGGAAAGGGAAAAATGTGGCTGTGTCGTGCCAGGGTTCCAGGCAGCGTGTTCAAAATAAACCAGAAATGCCGGGGTTTTGCTTCCACTTTGCTCTTCTGACCCAGCCTCCAGTTCTGAGTCAGGGTGAGACAGGGATGAGCTGCTTCTGAACCCTTGTTTTTCCTGCTGGTGCTCTGTGTGTTGATCTTGATTAAATCGTGCCACCCGTGCAGGTCAGGATGGAATTCTTGGGGCTTCTTGGAGCTCGGGGAGCAGAGTGACTTTCCTGACGGGGATTTTGGAAAGCCTTCCCCCAAAATTCCTGTTGTTTGAACTGCTGAAATGAAGTGAAGGGCACTCAGAGTATTTGCTTTTCCATCCTGCCCTGTGGAATATGAAATGCACCAGTTGTTCTCATAATTGTCAATATTTGGGATAAATTTGGTCAAAGAACCGGGAAACAGCTGATCTTCAGAAAGCTCTGGCCTCTCTCCAAAAATGTGATTAATTTCAAATAGACATTAAGGAAAGGTGAAGTGTTTGGGGGCCAGGAGTGTCTTTGGAGCCAGAGGTGAGGGGTAAGGGCTGAAGGCACGTGGTCCCAGAAGGAGGTCAAGGTTTCGCTGATTTTTAACGGGAGCTTGGCACAGCTGGGATCTGTGTCTGCTGGCCAAGGGTGATTTGGGGCTGGAAATGGGGAATTGTGCTGGGGGGCAATGGGGGAGTGAGGTCTGGGGCCCCTTTTTGTGGGGTTTAGAGCAGGCCATGCCCCTCTCAGTGGCTGGTTTGTAACTCAGCCTTTAGGCAATTCCCGCTGGACCAGAGCTGCTGGATTTTCAGGGTTTTGTGTGTGTTTTGTGGTGGTTTTTTGGGTGGATCCCTCAGCAGGGGAAAGTGGGCACCAGTTTCCTTTTCCACCAGCACCTGTGAGAGTTCTGTGACCAAAGCCGAGGGGAAGGGGAAGGGTTAAAGCCCTTCAGAACCTTTCTGAGCTGAATTACCTGAAACTTGGGATGGCCGGGACAGATGTGTTGGCATGGCAACGCCTCCAAGGAAACGCCGCTGGGAACGGGGAGCCGCAGCCCTGCCCTGCCCGGGCCCCAGCTCCCGCTGGCAGGCCCTGATTAGTGGGAATAATTAATTATCCCTCCAGCAGCCCCTCCGTGCAGCGGCGGTGACGCCAGCAGGGCTAACGAGGCTCGGCTGTTAATTTGCTGCGTTAATGATGATGTTCTCCCGCTTTGGCTCGCAGGGAAGGGCGAGTTAAAGCCACTTTTTCTGCGGGTTTGTTCCTCTCTTCGCCCCGCACAGGGCTGGGAGTCCGGGGGAAAGGGAATTCCTGAGCTCTGCCACTGGATTCAGACTAAATACCCCCGCTCGGAGAGCAGCACGCCCAGTTTGACGGGGAAGCTGGGAACTGGTGGCTGGGGGATGCTGGGCTCTCATTTTCCAGCCTCGGGAATTTTTCTGAGCGGAGGACTGTACCTTTGTAGGTATTTAGAGATCCTCACCTGCCTTTTCTGGGTGCTGCTGGACACCAGCCTGGGTGTTCTGGTTTGCTGAAGGACAGGACTCAGCTCCTGCAGGGTTCTTTGCCATGAAAAGGAGCTTTTTTGGTGAAGTTGAAGCTCCTGCTTCCCCAGACCAGGAGCTTCTGTAAGTGACCAAGATGTAAATTGTTAATTTTGAACAGAACAGCCTGCCCTGGAATAGGGGAAGGAACAGGAAAATGATGTTTTTGCTCTGTGTAATCTGTGTATGACAGCACCTGAGCTGAGCTTTCCAAGAGACAGAGAAGCTCAAGGTATTTATTTCTGTAGCAATATACATTCTGTACCATTTTGCTGGGGGCTGGTGGTCCTGGGGAACGCTGCCTTGCTCTGATGAAGCGTTTTCCATGGAAACAGCCCCCGGTGCCTCCCGGGGGAAGCAGACCCAGGTGATTCAGCCCCTGGGATAATTTCCCCCATTGACGTCAGCGCTGCTCCCTCCCAGCTCTGCTCTCCAGCAGGGAGTTCTGAGCTCCCAAAATGTGCCTGGGCTTGGCAGGGCGCTCTCAGCTCCGGGAATGTCCATTTGGGGGTATTTTGGGAACAAACCTTCCATTAGCTCCCTGTGTGTGAGTGGCTCTGCTGCTGCTCTGCAAACCAACCCCACACGGATCCTTATCAAAGCGCCGCCGCCTTTATTTGCTGATAAGTCACCCCAGCAGGGGCTGTTACATAAAACCACACGATGGCATTTCCCTGGCAGGAAATCACCACGTTCAGGGAGCTTTTTGTGCAGAGAGCTCTCTCCTGAAAATGGAAACTCAGGAAACACTGAGTGACAGCTCTGGGGAAAACGGAGCTTTCCTGGGAGGGATGGTGGATTGGAAACCCTGGGAAAATCGGCAGAAAGAACTTTTAAAATAAGATAAAAGGAGGATAAAACCTCCTGTAGCCTGGTGCCCACATTCCTGAGCATGTTGCCATGGTGGGGGGTGTGCTCCTTTTGGGATTGCCTGTGCTGGGATAATTCCTTAGGGTGTCCCCATGGTCATCCTGGGGTCAGGGGGAGGGAAGTGTGGGGTTCAGATGTGCCTTTTGGGGCTGTCAGGCTGCAGTTTCTCAGTCTTTACCCCCCACCCACTGCTTATTTCACCCCCAGGGTTAACTCTTGTCCTTGGTAAGATTTGTGGGGTTTCTAACAGCAGGCACAGATTTTCTGTGGTTATTAAATTATCAGCACTGGATGGAATTCTCTGCTGCTGGAGCTCCAGGTATGATTTTTCATCACGGGCCATTTCTTTTAAATTAGAGGATGCTCTTCCTTGGTTTCAGTTTCCACTCAATCTCGTGGTTTTACACTCAGATTAACCTCAAATTTCTTCATTTGCCTGCGTGTCCAAGCTCTTCCACAATTTACTTTTTGTTCTGCTAATTTTTAACCACTGAGAATCAGGATAACCTGTCCAAAATCAGATTAATATCAGGCTTAGCCCACACAGAGCCTATTCCTTTAGCCTTGCAAACCTCAGTCAGTGGCACTGAGTTATTCTCTGTACCTCCAGGTGCAAGCAACAGAATCCTCAAAGCACTGGGGGCAGAAACATTTCCCTTATTTCTCCATTCATTTCCCGATTCTTATCCCTCTGAGGGTTTGCCTCAAATCCACAGCTGATGCCCTATGGGAGTCACCCAATTAAAAGTTTCTTTTCATCACATTTCAAATGAGCTCTCTGCCATCTGACCTCCCCTCCAATGCAATATTCCCATCAGAAAAACACCTGAATCAGCAAAACCCTCTGGTGGCTGAACTTGCAGTTCTTTCCCCACAGCGACCTGCTTGGCCATGCTCCCATCAGGGGCAGGGTTGCAGAATTTATGCCTCATTTTCCAGTCTTGCACTTTGTCCAGCAGTGGAGGGAGAAGGGGAGGAGAGGAGAATTCATTCCTGCTGTAATTTTATAGTCAGTCTGACATATCCCTCAATTTCAGGATTGTCCAAGCCTGCTCAGCAGCAGAGCTGTGTGCACTGAAATCAGGCACAATTTTAAGGCTCTTTTTGGATTTTCCAGACCAGCAGAGCTGTGTGCACTGAGGCAGACACAGTTTTAGGGTTCCTTTTAGGATGTCCAAGCCTGCTCAGCAGCAGAGCTGTGTGCACTGAATTCAGGCACGATTTTAAGGCTCTTTTTGGATTTTCCAGACCAGCTCAGCAGCAGAGCTGTGTGCACTGAATTCAGACACGATTTTAAGGCTCTTTTTGGATTTCCCAAGCCTGCTCAGCAGCAGAGCTGTGTACACTGAATTTAGGCACGATTTTAAGGCTCTTTTTGGATTTTCCAGACCAGGTCAGCAGCAGAGCTGTGTGCACTAAATTCAGGCACAATTTTAAGGCTCTTTTTGGATTTTCCAGACCAGCAGAGCTGTGTGCACTGAGGCAGACACAGTTTTAGGGTTCCTTTTAGGATGTCCAAGCCTGCTCAGCAGCAGAGCTGTGTACACTGATATGAGACACAGTTTTAAGGCTTTCCTTGGATTTCCCAAGCCTGCTCAGCAGCAGAGCTGTTTGCACTGAATTCAGACACGATTTTAAGGCTCTTTTTGGATTTTCCAAGCCTGCTCAGCAGCAGGGCTGCGTGCACTGAGCTCAGACATGGTTTTAAAGCTCCTGTGGATTTTCCAGGGCCGTTCCCTGCGCTGTGACCCGTGCTGATCCCTGTGCCAGGGACTGCCACCAGCCCTGGCAGCCAGGGCACGGCGCAGCAAAGCCCAGCTGGCCCCGGGCCCGGGGGGAAATGCTGCCAGTGCAGGGATTTTCAGCTCTGAGCCCTGCCAGGGGCAGGGAGGCGTTCTCCTGTGCCCCTGCCACGAGGATGGCTCAGCCTGGGGGCAGCAGGGAAGGAGGCAGGGTCCTGCAGGCCAGCTGAGGTCTCCTGAACGTGTCACCTTCTGTGTCACCTTCTCTGCCTGCGAGCAGTGAGGGACTGGGAGGGTGGGAGGGGAGCTGTGGTGTTTCCCTGTCCCCATGCCCTGGTTTTGGGGCCAGTTCAGTGTCAGTCCCTGTCTGTGCAGCCCCACTCACCCTCTGAGAGGTTTGTGGGGTTTTACTGTCCCCATGTCCTATTTGTGGAGCTGTGGGGACAGATGACTGACAGTGTGCAGCCCCACTCACCCTGTGAAGCGTTTGTGGTGTTTTACTGTCCCCATGTCCTGGTTTTGGGGACAGGTGACTGTCAGCCCCTGTGTGTGCAGCCCCACTCACCCTCGGAGAGGTTTGTGGGGTTTTTTGTCCCCAATTCCTGTTTTTGGGGACAGTTCAGTGTCAGTCCCTGTGTGTGCAGTCCCACTCACCCTGTGAGGTGTTTGTGGTGTTTTTTGTCCCCATGTCCTGTTTTTGGGGACAGGTGACTCTCAGTCCCTTTCTGTGCAGCCCCACTCACCCTCTGAGAGGTTTGTGGGTTTTTTTGTCCCCAAGTCCTGTTTTTGGGGCCAGTTCAGTGTCAGTTCCTGTGTGTGCAGTCCCACTCACCCTGTGACAGGTTTGTGGTGTTTTCCCTGTCCCCATGTCCTGTTTTTGGGGCCAGTTCAGTGTCAGCCCCTGTGTGTGCAGCCCCACTCACCCTCTGAGAGGTTTGTGGGGTTTTACTGTCCCCAAGTCCTGTTTTTGGGGCCAGTTCAGTCTCAGTCCCTGTGTGTGCAGCCCCACTCACCCTGTGAGGTGTTTGTGGGGTTTTTTGTCCCCATGTCACAGGAATGCCACTGGTGATGTTAAAACAAGAGCTGCTGAGGATCTTTCCACTGGTTTTTGATCTCATTTTAATTCATTTTAAACGAGCCTTCCATTAATGAAAGTGCAAAGTGCTGTGCCAATCCTGTGGCACCAAGTTTCCCAGTCTCTCCAAATTCGTATTTGGCAAAAGTCAGTGGTACCAACAACCCCAAGCGTGTCAGAACCATGGGGAGCAAACCTCAGTCTAGAAAACCCAGTGTTTGCAGCAGACATCAATTGTTTTGGTGCCTCAGAGAGAAAATGACTTGAGCCTAATGAAGACAAGAGTGGCAGGTGCTGCTTTAGCTCACTAGAAATTTAAAAAATGAAATGCACATATTCTTTATTGTGTATTAATACACTGTAACTGCTTTACAGAGTCCAGCAGATCAGTTGCATGTAAATACTACAGATGAACTTGCCAAACTGGAGCTCACAAAACTAGTGCATTTATCCCAAAGCAGAGACTAAACCCTCTAAATCCTTAAAAAAATACATTAAAGAACATACCACACACACACATATTGCACTTTTCTCCGTATGAAATTTGTACCCCATATACATCACACCAAAGTCTCTTCAAAGGAGGCTGTAGTACAAGATAATAAAGCTAATAATTACTCTAACAGTAGTGTACACAGTTCTCTAGTGTTAGAACAGAAGAGATTGGAACAAAAAAGCCACTTCAAAGGAGAAGGAAGTGGTGCCCAATGGATCCTCTCTGTATGAGAAGGCTTCAGAAGCCTTTTAGTCCTAATTGGCTTAAAGGAAATGACATGAAATGTTCAATATGCTTTTGGCTGAGGGGAAAGAGTCAGTCTAAACTACATTAAAAAATACTGCAGCTTCCCCCTGCCCAGCACTGCGAAGCTCAAAGGAGCTCACACTGGTTGGCACATCCTGATAAATGAATTGCAGAACTCCAGGACGGAATTATTTTTGAGTCCTGAAACGTGCAGGATCCTGGAGCTGGATGGGGAAGGAAGTGGTTATTCTTCTGGCAGCCACCCAGCTCCTGCAGCAGCACTGGGGCTGTCTCCAGAGTGCTGGCTGTCCTGGAGGCAGCTTTCACTGCCCAGACTGTGAGTGTTGGGACAGATTTCACATTCCAGAACGTGTGGGTTCTGCTCTGGGGCAGGGAAGGAGGAGTGAAAGGACAGCACTCTGTTTCCTCATCGCTCCTGCTCTGCTCTGCTGCAGTTTTTGTCAGGCTGTTTCCCTTCAGGTGTCACTCTGTGTTCCACGGTGTCAGACAGATTCCCTTCCGAAGGGAAACCACACAACAAAAACCTTTTCTCTCAGCCCTTTAAAGCAGAGCCATCTTTCTCTCGTGATCCCCGTTCCTTCAACTCTGCTGCTGCCTCGAGAATCCCTGTGCCAGCAGAGGCAGAAGCTGAGCACTTTGGACTGGGCCAGAGCACAGGAGCTGTCTCTCCTGCACACACAGGGACCAGGTGCCTTCTGTCACCTGCTGAACCCTTCTCCCCCTCACACACAGTGGCCAAACCCCTCCTAGTCCACGTTTTCATGTGGTGTTATTGCTGTGAACGCTGATTCTCCACCTCCCTCCGCCCTTGGGATTTGCAGTATCAAAGACCAAACCTTCCAGCAAACTCTGGTGTGATCAGCACAGCTCCTCTCTCGCTCTTTGTGCTTTGATGAAGCTGCAATTGTGCTTAAACGTTTGCTCAGGAAAGGGCTGGCCTGGCCAGCTGGCCACTGGCCTGGCCTGGCCCACGACACTTCAGGGTCAGAGCCAAACCCCAAACTGGAGATCTCAGCTTCCTGCAGCTCCCTGAGCCACCCCCCTCCTGCGACTTGGGTTTCATGAGTGGAAAGTTCTGGAGACACAGCTCCTGGTGGAGCTGGAGCATCCCTTGAAATGGTCGATACATCAACAGTTTGATGCTGAAATATTGCTGTGATACTTTCAGTGTCCTATATACACGAGCTGTTCAAGCACTAAGAAAGTTAAACAAGTCCCACATGGTGGGACCGTGTGCTCTGAAGGGACTTTGGCCACAGCAGGGATATAAATGGGGTATTGTCTACTTTCTTCAGAAAAAAGCATATAGGCTGATAAAGAACTGAAAAAGGCACAGCACTATCACTTCACAGGGGTGTTTTTTTACTTTTTTATAAGCTCATTGTTTTTTTTTTATCCTTAAAGTTCTAAAACCCTAAATAATTGTCCAAATATACAAAGCTCAAGAAACCACCAGCAACACATACTGCAAATTCAAAACACAGTTTTGTTTGCTCGTTTGTTTTTAAAATGCAACCCAGGGACAGGTGGATCCTTTCCAGCGAGCAGAACTTCTCCAGGACAGAGCCCTCCTGCAAAAGGGGGTAATTTTAAAAGCCACCCAGGTGGATTTCATTTTTTTTTTTTTTAATGCCATTTCCTGCAGCTCTTTCTCTCATGGCTCTCTTACCTTCTGTCTCTGTTGGCTCATCCCTGATCCTCCAGAATTCCGATGCCCACCCAGAGGTCTCTCCACACAGTCCCAGGTGTCTTTTGACAAATTCAAGGTGTCCCTTGCTCCAGATTCCTTCAGCAGACAGCGGAGAGCTCCTTGGCAGGCCTGGGAAATCCTGATTAGGTGCCAGCAGGAGGAAGTGGAGGCTGCCTGAGACGCTCAGGGCTGGCCACGGAGCAGTTCCAGACCGGGAGCTCAACCAAAGTGCAACTTCCCTTGAATTCCACCTCGTGCTCCCGTTCTCCAGAGGATTTCAGTTGCCATCAGCGCAGACCCAAATCTACCCTGAATTTCAGTGAAAACTATTGCTTTTATTGCCAAGAAGTATGATAAGTGTGCACTCACTTTCCTCTCTCCAAGTGGATGGTGGATGAATGCTGACAAACTCCCCGAATTTTTTTCCGCAGGGGCTCTTTCCTTCCTCTGAAATTCACATTTTTGCCTCCTTCCAAGCAGACTTTGAAGCTGCACTCCCTGTTCTCCAGCCCCTGCCACTGGGGCCTAACACCTCCTGCTTTTTTTTCCTTTTTTTTTTTTCTTTCTTTCTTTCTTTCTTTCTTTCTTTCTTTCTTTCTTTCTTCCAGCCAGGTGGATTTTTAGTTCCCCTCTTAATTCAAGGGTCGAAAAACTACCAGGAATTCCGAGGGGTAGGAACGGGGAGGGGAGAGTGGTGGGGGGGGGGGGGGGGGGAAACCACCCAAAAATTCACATGCTTCTCCATTTGTCCTTCCAGCACGCCCTGGGTGCTAATTGACCAGGACGTAGCCTCCGTGCTGGGGATCCACAGCCTCCATCATCTCACAGTCGAAGAGTCCGGGCAGTTCTGACAGGGGCAGGGAGTCGTAGCTGGGCTGTGCCTCTGCAGAGCTGCTCTGGCTCTCAGGCAACGCTACACTGCTCTGGGGGAGGTGGCACTGCTCGGCAGAGGGGACAGCAGGCAGCTCACAAGTCTGAAAAGGGAACTGCAGGGGCTGTGCTGGCTGGCCCTGCCCCACTGCCTGAGGAAGGGCTCGAAGTGCAGCTGCCCCGAGGAGGGCTCCAGCACGGGGCTCAGGGGCTGCTGCAGGCTGAACTGGGCTGGCTGCTGCTGCTGCTGCTGCTGCTGCTGCTGCTGCTGCTGCTGCTGCTGCTGCTGCTGGGGCTGCAGCTCCTCCGGGCAGGGCAGGGGCAGCGGGCTGGCCTGGGGGTAGGAGCTCTCTGCTATCTGCATCTGGTTAAAGTAGGCCTGCAGCTGGGACTGCTTCTGCAGGAACAGCCTCTTCTGGTGCAGCCTGCAGCCAGGACAGAAAAACAGTTATTTCTGGACCACTCACACAGCTCCAAGCACACTGGAAAAGCCCTGGGCAATCCTGCTCATCGACTGCTGCAGCACATCAAAGTTAGCACCTTTCAGCGTTGTCACACATCTCCTCTGATAACTTTATCCATTTTTTTTAAGCTAACCCCATGCATTGTTTAATTCAGTTTGGTAAGAATGAGATACACTGTGTTTGTATCTTAAAACGTGTTCACTGTTCTGGGGAATTTGGGAGCTGAAGATCACACAAGATTACCCCATGGTAAACACATGGCAGGACTTGTCCTTGACTTTAAAAGAAGTTTTGAAGTGAAACTTTGCTTTTTCAGATAATTTCTAAATGGACAAAGAGAGTTCCAGTTCTTCTATTACTCTTTAGAGTCATTTTCCTGCATTTTTTGGGGGATTCTCACCTGTGCTCCTGGAGCTGCTGTTCCAGACTCCGGGGCAGTTCTTTGCAGTAGAGCTGGCAAGTGTTGGGAGCTTTGGAGAGCAGAGTGGGCTTCTGCAGGGAGAGCAGAGCTGGTTTAAATAGCTTTTGATTTAATGAATTAGTCCAGAAAGCAGGAGAAAGATTTTCTACCCCTCTAACTGCCCAGCTGCCCACAGAGCCACTCTAAACCCATAATGCTGCCCACTGGCTTCTAACCCTTAGGCAGTATTTTTGCAGGAGAGATTATGCCATAAAGATCCATGGAAAGCTTTCTTCCCAAGTGGAAAAAGCTGCAAGCTGGAAAAGTGGGGAAAACCCAGTTTTTTTAAGAACTAGAGGTACATGAAAATGGGTTTGAAATAAAGGGGGTGCGGAAGAGGAAGGCCCAGGGGGTTAAGAAGTGGCTCCTCAGGTGCTGATGCAGAACCTTTACGGGATGTCACAGCAATAATCTGTATTCAGCAGCAGTTATTAAACACTGCCAGGCTGAGGAGGAGAACAGCAGGAATGCACTTTTGGCATAATTAGGGTCAGTGCCTGACACCACAAAAAACCAAGTGCAATTCCTAATTCAGCTGTTCTCTGCTCACTGAGCCTCTGAGAGCTCTGCCTGGGCAGCAGGAGCCCAGAGCTGGTGTGTGAGGGGCAGGGGAAGGGAAGGGAAGGGAAGGGAAGGGAAGGGAAGGGAAGGGAAGGGAAGGGAAGGGAAGGGAAGGGAAGGGAAGGGAAGGGAAGGGAAGGGAAGGGAAGGGAAGGGAAGGGAAGGGAAGGGAAGGGAAGGGAAGGGAAGGGAAGGGAAGGGAAGGGAAGGGAAGGGAAGGGAAGGGAAGGGAAGGGAAGGGAAGGGAAGGGAAGGGGGGTGAACACACCTGGAGCCGCTGTTTCAAGTACTGAGTCTCCAGGCTCTGCCTTCGGGACAGCAGTGGGGGGTGTGCACTGTTGGGGAAAGCAGCTGGAGCCTCCTGCTGCTGCTGCTGGGAGCCTTCCTCCTGCAGGGGGAAGAGGAACAAGCTGCATGGCCAGGAAAGGCTCTCCTAACCCTTGCTTTAGGGGGTTTCCCTGCCAGAGGTTCCGTGGTTGCCGTGTTCCTGTTCCACTCAAAACGACTCACTGGGAGCTCTTTAGCATTCACTCTGCAAATCAGGCTGTGAGAGCTTCTTGCAGTCATACCTCCACCAAGAAAATTAAAAAGAAAAGGTGTTATTGACCATTCCTAAATCCAAAACACCCTTCAGACTGAAAGCAATGACTGTTGGGTTTGGAAAGCTGACGGAGCCACTCACTGACACCACGAGGGTGGGCAAAGGCTGCAAATCTCCAGTCTGGGGAAGGCAGAAAGGAGAACAGGACATTTAATCTGCCAATTAGCTCTTCCCAGATCTCTACACCGCCTCACCCTCTCCTGGTCTGTCCCACAGCACTAAGATGGAGCTCGATTTCTGCTGTAAGTACCTGTGCAGGGCTGTTAATGAGGTCCTGCAGCTGGGAGGCAGCTGATGTCAGGGAAGGTTCTTCCTCTGATCCCATCTGTTCATACAGCAGCTGGACTTTGTTCAGCTCCAGGATTCCTTTGGTTCGTGCCAGGTTCTGGAGGTGCTGCCTAAATGCTACAATTCCTGGAGAGGAGAGCAGATGAGCAAAAACCCCTCGTCAGAACAATCAGATTTTCTGGCTGGCACAGGAGATAAGCGGGGGTGACAACGGAGCCACAGCGTGGCTGCAGAGCACGGAGGGCACTCCCTGCCTCGCCGGGGTGTCGCTGTGATTAAACAGAATCACAGAATCACAGAACAATGAGGTTGGAAGAGACCTCTAAGATCATTGAGCCCAACCCATGCCCTAACACCTCAACCAGACCATAGCACCAAGTGCCACGTCCAGTCTTTTTTTAAACACATCCAGAGATGGTGATTCAACACCTCCCTGGGAAGACAATTCCACTGCTTTATTATTCTTTCAGTGAAAATTTTTTTCCTAATATCCAACCTGTACCTTCCCTGACGTAGCCTGAGGCTGTGTCCTCTTGTTCTGTCAGTGCTGCCCGGTGGAAGAGACCGACCCCACCTGTCTGCACCTCCCTTCAGGGAGCTGTGGAGAGCAATGAGGTCACCTCTGAGCCTCCTCTTCTCCAGGCTGAACAACCCCAGCTCCTCCAAACGTTCCTCACAGGGTTTGTGTTCCAAGCCCCTCACCAGCCTTGTTGCCTCCTCTGGACATGCTCAAGCATCTCAATATCCTTCCCAAACTGAGGGGCCAGAACTGGACACAGCACTCAAGATGTGCCCTCACCAGCGCCGAGTACAGGGGAAGAATGAGCTCCCTACTCCTGCTGCTCACACAATTCCTAATGCAGGCCAGGATGCCACTGGCCTTCTTGGCCACCAAAGCACATTGCTGGCTCATATCCAACTGGCTGTGGACCAGCACCCCCAGGTCCCTTTTGGCCTGAACACTGACATGCCACACTGTCCCCAGCCTGTAACGCTGTAGGGGATTTTTGTGGCCAAAATGTAGAACTGGACACTTAAGACTTATTAAACTTCATGCTGTTGGACTCTGCCCATCCATCCAACCGATCTAAGTCTCTCTGCAGAGCCCTCCTCCCTTCCAATAGATCAACACAAGCTCCCAGCTTAGTGTCGAGCACGGTTCTTGGTACTGAAGAGGCCAATTCCTGCTGCACAGGACTTACCTTGGGTGAGGGAGGTGTCGGAGGCTCGGCGGCCCTCGCGGAAGCTGACGGGGGAGCGGTTGTGAGCCTCTCGTTTTTGGGAGCTCAGGGCCTGCATGGTTGGGTTGGCAGGCCTGAGCCCCATGAAAGGGGAGGTCACCCGTGGGGCTTGCTGGCTGCTCAGCACCATCTCCTTCAAGGAAGGGGTCTCTCCCAGGAATTTGAGATCCCTCTGCACGGAGCCCATGTCGTACTCCGAGTCGATGCTGCCCAGCGAGGAGTTCTCATCCAAGGAATAGACTTTCCCTGGGACAAAAAAAAAAAACCAAACAAACCCCAAAAACCAAGATAAAAGTTGGAATCAGTGCCACTGACTCAAGCTACTCCTGCCAACAGTGGCTATCTTAGAGTGAAGAGCCAAAAAAATCAATTTTGACAAAGGAATTGTCAAGTGAAACTTGCAGTACAATAATGGGGATTTGCTACTGGATTTTGCAGTATCTTGCCAGACACACTGCAGACGTTCACTGGCTTGTCTGCAAAGTGTTTAGGGTTTTTTTTTTTAATCCTGACAAAACTGTAGCCTGAAAGGCTTGGTCACCTCACTGGTGCTGGAGTCCAGAGGATTTTACTTCTGCCAGCTCATCTTTAGGGGATGAATGACTTGGGGACACTCAGTTGAAAAAGCAGCCAATTTTGCCAGATTTCCCAGCTGCCGTTGAGGGTTGTGGCACGAGATTAATCACCTGTAAATTTGCTGCTCTGATTTTATACTGTCTCAACAGCAGATTTTGGGTTATTTTGTGGTTTTTTTTTTCTCCTTTTGCCCTTTCTAGCAAATACAAACTGTCTCGTACTCATCACTCGTAAACCCTCACCCATGCCCAGCTGATCAGCCTGAGTGCTGAGGGAGCAAATGAGCTCTGAGCTGAGCTCTGTACCTGTGCCTGGCACCATCACCAGCTGGTTGGTGACCTCAGCCAGGGTGTGCCGCCTCTTCCCCCCTCGAGCTGCCTGCAGGGCAGCGAAGGCCTGCGCTGGGTCCTCCTCTGCCTCTCCTTCTGCCTCGATTCCTTCATCAATGGAGGTTTCCATCATGCTGGAGGGCAGGGATTGGCATCCTTTCCTCATCACCACGGGAGGCACGGGGTCCAGCAGGCAGCCGTTCACCTGGGGGCACAGGGACAGCTTTGGGCCCAGCTCTGGTTGGGCTCAGCTTATTTTTGTGCTCAGCTTATTTTTGTGCCCAGCTTATTTTTGTGCCCAGCTTATTTTTGTGCTCAGCTTATTTTTGTGCCCAGCTTATTTTTGTGCCCAGCTTTGTTTCGTGCCCCAAGAATCACCCCCAAAAGCAGGAAATCCCTGGCCTGAAGGCAGCTGGGATCTTTAACTCTGCTGAGTTAAGTAAGGCTTGTCAGGTACAATTCTTCATTTCCTATTTACATTCCCTTAACACTCAATTCCCTAAAACTAAATATTGTCATTCCCACAGTTCTGTGCTCTCCAGGGCTGGTCTTTCATTTTTTTATTTTTATTTTCTTTTTCTTTTTTTTTTTTTTTTTTTGAGTTATTAAAAACTTTGCCAGCTTAGTCCTAAAAGTTATTAAAAACTTTGCCAGACAAGTGTAAAATATTTATGGAATGTGCAATACTGCTGTTCCCCCCTTCCTATACCTACTGTGCTCATTTATCACACTCAGATAAACACCAGGAAAAAAAAAAAAAAACCCAGCCTTGCATTTCATCCTTGCAGGGCTGTGCTCAGGAATAACTCCATAAATGCACTTTTTTCCAGCACAACTCCACTTGATTAATGCTGTTCCCCTGCAAACACAGGTTGCCTGGAGAAGCTGTGGAATCTCCCTTCTTGGATGTACCCAGCCTGATCAAGCCCTGAGCAGCCTCCCACTGCTTTGACTCAAACCTTTAGAGGCACCTCCCCAACCTAAACTGCTCCTAGGATTTTAATTCTGGTTTTATTCTCCAAGCCAGTTTGCCATGGACCCTTCTGGACTTAACTAATTCTTTGCCATATGAAATTATATGGTTTTTAAGCAAAAAAATTTAATTATTTTATTTTAATTTACTTTATTATTTGTATATTTTAAATACTTCATTATCATTATTAGCATTTTTATTTATATTAGGATTTTTATATCTTTTTATTTATAATATTTCAATGTCCTGCAGCTTTTGGAGGATCTGTCCTGTAATTACTGTCCTGCTGCACCAAGAGCATCACACTGGGTAAAATAAGGATGGAAAGAGCCTTTAGCACAAAACCTGGCACTGCTGCAGCTGACTTTACCTAAAGCCATTTTTTGTGAGCCTGAATTCCTGAATTTTCCTCCAAGTCCTTTGCTATTTTGAAAAGGAGGAGTGTTTGGAAAAGAGGTTTCACTGCATGGACAGCAACTCTAAACAAAAGGTCTTGAGGCAGTTCTGTATGGTAGGAAAATATCAAGAAACAGCCAGAAATCATTTAAACAGCAGGAGAATGATGATTCCTGCACGGGAAAACTCTGGCTCTGCTGCCTCTGTTTTGAATGAGTGCATTTTACCTCTAAATTTCATTTTCTGAACTCCTTCCTTCCTTCCTTCCTTCCTTCCTTCCTTCCTTCCTTCCTTCCTTCCTTCCTTCCTTCCTTCCTTCCTTCCTTCCTTCCTTCCTTCCTTCCTTCCTTCCTTCCTTCCTTCCTTCCTTCCTTCCTTCCTTCCTTCCTTCCTTCCTTCCTTCCTTCCTTCCTTCCTTCCTTCCTTCCTTCCTTCCTTCCTTCCTTCCTTCCTTCCTTCCCTCCTTCCTTCCTTCCCTCCTTCCTTCCTTCCCTCCTCCCTCCTTCCCTCCTTCCCTCCTTCCTTCCTTCCTTCCTCCCTTCCTTCCTTCCTCCCTTCCTTCCTTCCTTCCTTCCTTCCTTCCTTCCTTCCTTCCTTCCTTCCTTCCTTCCTTCCTTCCTTCCTTCCTTCCTTCCTTCCTTCCTTCCTTCCTTCCTTCCTTCCTTCCTTCCTTCCTTCCTTCCTTCCTTCCTTCCTTCCTTCCTTCCTTCCTTCCTTCCTTCCTTCCTTCCTTCCTTCCTTCCTCTTCCTTCCCTTCCTTCCTTCCTTCCTTCCTTCCTTCCTTCCTTCCTTCCTTCCTTCCTTCCTTCCTTCCTTCCTTCCTTCCTTCCTTCCTTCCTTCCTTCCTTCCTTCCTTCCTTCCTTCCTTCCTTCCTTCCTTCCTTCCTTCCTTCCTTCCTTCCTTCTTCCTTCCTTCCTTCTTCCTTCCTTCCTTCCTTCCTTCCTTCCTTCCTTCCTTCCTTCCTTCCTTCCTTCCTTCCTTCCTTCCTTCCTTCCTTCCCTCCTTCCCTCCTTCCTTCCCTCCCATTTGGGACTTCTCCACTCAAATGCCTGGCACTGATCTGGCACAAAGGAAGAGCAGGACCAAGCCCACTCTGGCTCCCTGCAGCTTTTCCAGGGGTCAGAGCCTGGAAGTCTTTAGTGGTCATGTCCTACAAAAATGAAGAATATTCCTGAGTGAGTTCAGCCTTGACACCTCACTGCTGTCACCAAACTACAGCTCTAAAGCAAAAGGGGATGCAAAATAAAGCTTGAAATGTTGATTTTGAAGTGCCTTTGAACTGGTTTGTGCTTTCCAGCTGCCAGAGACCACACAAGGAGGCAGAGCTGAGAACCAGGGCCTCACTCTTGGTGCTATCTCTCTCAACAACAACAACGGAGGAGGAGAAAGAGAGAGATATCTCTCTCAACAACAACAACGGAGGAGGAGGAAAAGAGAGAGATATAATATGCTGAAATTCAAGTTATAACGCGGTGCAACGTGAGAGAAAACAACAGAAGTTTTATGAGAGTCACATACTTCATAAATGTAATTATTTTAAGCTATTTCCCCTTTCTAATTGCTGACTCCAGATCAGGCTGGAGCTCCTTTTGGACACTTCAGCTGCATCCAGGACCCCCTCTGTGTAAGAAGGAATCTCCAGAGCTCTTGAAAATGCATTTTAGAAGAACAAGGAAGGAAACTCATTTTTTTAGGGTTTTTTTTTTTCCCTTTCCAAAGTAGTGTGGTGAGAATGGAACGAAAGCAAAGAACAGGAGGCAGAAGAATGATGAAAAAAAAGACCCAGCTGTGGAGAGTCACAGGGAAAGAGAATTTGGAACACCTACAACTCCTGATGCTTAAATACTTAAATTTCAGGAAGCACTGCCGTGCTTTTAAAAGACAACAATATTTTTTTAGCTGGAATGATTTCTGGGAAAGGATAAATAAATAATAGAGTGATTTCAAGCTGTACCTTTGGTGTCTCAACCCTTTCCTCCTCCATAAAAGCTGCCTCTCCCTGGCAGCTGGAGGGGGGGAAGGAAAAGGTTTCAGCTCCTGAGGCTGAGGGGAGCCCTGGAGACTGCAGCAGCCTTGGATTTTGGGAATGCAGTTCACCGAGGGCACCACAGCTTGTGCCTGAAAAACAGAACTGAAGACTCAAAACTGGAGCAGTTTTAGGTAGGGAGCAACGTCCAAAGTCACGGATTAAACAATGTGCAGCCCGGTGCTAAAGCAGAAGTGCGAGATTTATTTCTTGGTTCAGGATGAAGAGCATTCTTAGCCTTTAAACTTGGGAAAAAAACCAACATTATCACCCCAGAACACCCAGGCCAACCCCACATGGCATTAAGCTCAGTACTTATTGAAGCTGACTTACTCCCAGCAGCACACAGAGTTTGGGGCTTGCTGGTGCTCTAAAACTCCTTTTTTTATATTGAGTACAACCCCCCTGACTGCTACCAGGAGGCTCAGGAATGGTTTCAACGACTTCTTTTGGAACTTCCGTAAAATTAGGAGAACAGGATATTTTCCCCTGGTTTTGAACCTTTATTTCCTGGAGTGCAGGATCCACACCACCGGCCAAAAGGAAACAATCACGCTCAGCCAGGAGCTGTGGTGCCACCATGTGTGAAAACAAATATCCTTGGGACAACTGGAGGCTGTAACTGAAGAAAAAAGTGGGAATGTGGCTCTAATACGCAGGAATTCAGTACAAGGAACCCCCTCCAGAGGTGTTTTATTCCTCCTTGCTCCACCTGCTTTTAAGACATCTTAAATGTTTCTCTGCGACACTGCGACTTTCTATCACAAGAACCAAGCTTAAACCTGGGTTTAATCTTTGCCACGCTGTTCCTGGACCTGTGCTTTCATAAGTGAAGCTGGGTTTCACCTCAGCAGAATCCAAAAACCCCAAAGGGCATCTTGCTGCCAGTTCCACGTCAGCCTTCCCAAGGCATCACCAGGAGACGAGCCGGGAGCTGAACTCAAAAAAAAACCCCGCGATCCTGGCTAGAGCCAAACCCCAAATCTGCATTTTTAGGCTTCAGGATGAAACGCCAGCAAGCAGCGAGGGATGGCAGGTGGAAAGGGAAGGGGTTTTGGAAGGGAAGGAGGCAGAGCAGCCCAGGAGGGAGCTGACCTTGGCCACGGTCTGCTCGGCGATGGTGCTGGGCCGGCGCTGGCGCGCGTCCACGCGCTGCTCCACGGGGAAGCTGCTCCGGTGCGACTTCAGCCTCTCCACCAGCAGGTAATAGATGGCAGCAAAGTGGTTGTAGCTCTTGTTCTGCAGGGACTGAGAGAAGAGAAGCACAGTGGAGGAATGTGCCCCCTGTTGATGGAGTGATTTAATTATTCTTGGTCTGATTAAAAAGGCGAAAAGCCCAGAAGTTTCTCTCACAGGACCTTTGGGACTTCACCTCAGACCTGGGGCTGCCAACTGGACAGAGGCCAAGAGGTCCAGCCTGGGGAATTCACCAGAAAAGGAAGAGAACAAAGGAAATAATGGCTTTTGTGGGGTGTTTTAGTAGGAGCAAGAACCTCTTGCCCCTGGCTTGGTTTTTCTCTGTAAGAGCTTTGTTATTTTGCCTTTTATTTGAACTTTTCCTGTTTCCAACACTACCTCAGGAGCCATCCTGCTAATTTGATGCTGTTTGGGGTAGCTGGGCTCTCTCGGGTGTGATGGGTTCCTCTGAGAGCTCAGAAGAGCTGGCTGGAAGAGAAACACATCGGCAACCCCACAGCATCCCACAGCAAGTGTGGGAGCAGCCAGATAGGGGTTGGTTTTTTTGTGTTCCATCAGAAAAAGAGGGGATTTGGAGGGGTTTAGGAGGTAGTGGGGAAGGGAAATGCTGTTCTGAGCTGAGAAGGGCACAAAGCAGAGTGGCAGGGACAGAAAAAATATCAGTGCTAGGTCGTGGTGAGCTCCCAGGTAGATGGGACACTCACAGATTCCACTGGGAACCTGCACAAGGCACTGAGCTCCCATCCTGGGGAAATGATCCTGTTAGCTCCACAGGGAATCCTGGCACTCAGGATGGGGCAGACACGCCAGCTGCTTTCTTCTTCCACGCTCCTGCTTGGTGCTCTTTTCCCACCCTCTTAAAAGCCCAGAATTTCCTTTGATTCTCATCTGCCACCCTCTTAAAAAACCTCAAAACGAATTTACTGTCTAATTCCCCCTCGTCTCTCTCCAGCTGCCAAGTTAATGATTTATCCAACCCCATCTCAGTGTTTTACTCCCATTTCAGGGTGTTTTAAACCCCATTTCAGGGTGTTTTACCCCCATTTCAGGGTGTTTTACCCCCATTTCAATGTTTTACCCCCATTTCAGGGTGTTTTACACCCATTTCAGTGTTTTACCCCCATTTCAGTGTGTTTTACCCCCATTCCAGTGTGTTTTACCCCAATTTAAGTGTGCTGTACCCCCATTTCAGGGTGTTTTACCCCCATTTCAATGTTTTAACCCCATTTCTTGCTGTTTTACTCCAATTTCAGTGTGTTTTACCCCCATTTCAGGGTGTTTTACCCCCATTCCAGTGTGTTTTACTCCAATTTGAGTGCTTTACCCCCATTTCACATGCTTTACCCCCCTTTCAGTGTGCTGTACCCCAATTTAAGCGTGTTGTACCTCCATTTCAGTGTGTTTTACCCCAATTTAAGTGTGCTGTACCCCCATTTCAGCATGCTGTACCCCCATTTCAGCGTGTTTTACCCCAATTTAAGTGTGCTGTACCCCCATTTCAGCATGCTTTACCCCCCTTTCAGTGTGCTGTACCCCAATTTAAATGTGCTGTACCCCCACTTCAGCATGTTTTACCCCAATTTAAATGTGCTGTACCCCCATTTCAGCGTGTTTTACCCCAATTTAAATGTGCTGTACCCCCATTTCAGCGTGTTTTACCCCAATTTAAATGTGCTGTACCCCCATTTCAGCACGCTGTACCCCAATTTAAGCATGCTGTACCCCCATTTCAGCATGTTTTACCCCCATGTCAGTTTTACCTCCACAGTTTTCTGCTGGTCTATGCCCAGGCTGTGCATCAGCCTCAGCACCTGCTCGTTGTACTCCCCCAGGGAGGGCTCGTTCTCCTCTCCTGGTGGGTACAGGATTGGCCTCTGGGCAGGAACTTCCACCAGCATCCACTTGTGCTCCTTGATCTGAGCAATGCTCAAACGTTTGGATGGGTCCAGGACCAACATTCTCCTGATCAGGTGCTCACACTCTGTTGGCAAGGGGGGAAAAAAAAAAAATAATAATAATTATAAACTTGCCCAGTGACCTACCAGCCCAGAGCTGCGTCGCTGCTGCCAAAAACCCCTCAAAACAAGCCTAAAAATCACATTAAAGTGGAGAAAAGCCCAAATTCTTCATGGCCAGCAGTGCCATTCCCCCTGCCCACCTCCTGGTTAGCCCAGAATTTATTCAAACCACACCAAATGAGTAAAACCACGCCACTGTTACCTTCTGACATGAAATAAGGGATCCTGAACCTCCCCTCCAGCACTCTCTGCCTCAGGATGGGCAGGGTGGGTCCATCAAAGGGCAGAGCTCCACACACCAGCACGTAGAGCACCACCCCCATGCTCTGTGGGGGAAAAAAAGGGAATTTTCAGCTCAGCTCCAAGCTCCCAGCAGTGTCTCTGAGGGTGCAAGCCAAGCCCTGCCACAGAAATAATTCTTTTCTGCAGAAAAAGGGAATTTAGATGCAAAGGAGGGAGCTGCACACCTGAGAAGTGAACCCCAACTTCAGCTGAGAATTCGGGGTATTTTTATTAATCTCAGCCTCGCCCAAACAAAAGCAACCCTCAGACAGCAGGCACTCAAAGTGAAAAACTGTAATATTTTACATTTAAAGCCTGTGGGGAGGAGTTTCTATGAACAGTCGGTTTAGGAGATTATTTAATGTGAGCAAAAGGGGAAAATTATGGGCGAGAACTCTGCTCCAGTTGTTTATTCCTGGAAGGATGCAATGAATTGGCACTGCCAGTGGGAATGTTCTTCCCCAAAAAAAATAGCAGTGAGAGAACCACACCAGCCTGGCACAGCAGTGGGTCTCTCGAGGGGGAAAAAGCAGGTGTTGACCTCAAAACTTCATAAAAACACTGAGATTTTAACACTTAAATATAGATTTTTTTTTTTTTTTTTTAAAAAGAAAACCCTGTCAAAAACTGAACTGGGGATTGCTGCAAGCTGAATCCTTAACTCAGAAGTGGAGGTGATTTTATTTTAAATTTTATTTTAAATACCAACACCTCCTCTGTGGGCAGGCAGGGCCTGTTAATGATTGAGGATCTTTTATGTTGAAGGAATATTTACCAAAATTCAGGGATTCCCCTGTGATGCCCAGAGTGGCACCTGGCTGACATCTGCTCTGTGTTCAGCAATTCCCAAAGGTCCAGGCAGGCTGGAGCCCTTTTCAAACCAGGATTTAACAGGTGCTTAAGTACACAGAACCAGCACACTGGCAGCTAAAAAGCACATTTTGAAATTTCTTTTATTAAAAACTCCACCAAGATTGTATCCGGGAAGGCGATTTGGATGAATTTCAATGAACTGAGCAGCCCAAAAGTGGCTTTTCCTGAGCTGCCCTGAGCAAAATTCAGTGCCAGGGTGATGCTGTGTGCAGTGCTGAGGCTGCCAAATCATCCTTCAGATGGGGATCAACATTTAAAATGTGAATTAAAAAAAAAAAAAAACAACAAAAAATTAAAATAAAACCCCAAATCAGGAGTGAAAAGCAGGCTCTGGAGGGTGCACAGAATTTCTGCAGTGCTTTTTAGTCCCTTTCCCCACTGCAGGAATGTTATAAATAAATGTGTGCCCATTGGCTTTCACTAATTTATTGGGAAAGCCACTATTTAATTACATAGATTCACTATGACATATATATTATATTATATTATATTATATTATATTATATTATATTATATTATATTATATTATATTATATTATATTATATTATATTATATTATATTATATTATATTATATTATATTATATTATATTATATTATATTATATTATATTATTATAGTATATTATATAACATATTATATTATATCACATATTATATTATATTATATTATATTATATTATATTATATTACATTACATTATATTATATTACGTTATATATTATAATTGTCTTTTACAAATTATTTTGATATAGTACAGTTTGTAATCAATTTTTAACTGCTTTTATATTGTATAGTTTGTCAGCCTTTTTACCCGAGTCCCTGTATAGATGATTTATTTTAGTGTGATAAATATATATCGCAGTTTAGGCTCTTGCAAAATATTAAAATAGAGACTGTGTGCTGTGTATTAGAGATATAACATTATTATGTATTATAAATTATAGTTTTTATATATTTATATATTTATATTTATATTATTTATATTATATATTTATATATTATATTTATATTTTATTATTTATATATTTATATATTATAAATGATATATATAATTATACCTTATATTTATATAATTTATATATATTTATATATTATATTTATATATTATAATTTAGATATTTATATATTATAATTTAGATATTCACATTATATTTCTCGATTATAATTTATATATTTATCTATTATAATTTTATATATTTATAGATTACATTTACCCATTTATATGCATTATATATTATAACATTAACTGCTGCAGAAGCAGCATGTTTGAATATGTATCATCCTCATGAATATGCATTTAACCAATGTAAATGAAACAATACCCACGACAATTATTTGAAGGTAACTTCAATTATGTGAAGTTAAATGAAACAATACATAAGACAATTATTTGAAGTTAACTTTTGGCTGCCACCAGGCACCCAGCGCTGCTAATTTGTCCCTTATTAAAATTTTAAAAAAATTTAAAAAATTTAAATTTAAAAAAAAATTAAAGAGTGGTTCAGAGCAGGGATTGCCCTCTCTCCCCTCCTGGGGTTTCAACCTCTAACCTCATCAAGGTTTTATTCCCACTTAGCCCAGAAAACACTAAAAAGGCACCGAAAAAAAGCCAATTTCCCTCATGCAGCCAGGGAGCTTTTGGAGGAGTTTGGTCCCCTCTAAGATGCACCTGCTGTGCACGTTTAGCAGCCACCTGCACAGGTAACTCATGCACTGTTAAAGGTTTTTATGGCGCTCAAGAAATAAACCTGGAGAGGAACAACTTGTCTGCAGCTCAAAAGAAAGTCAAATATTCCAGATCTGCAGCTTAAAAAAATCAAATATTCCAGATCTGCAGCTTAAAAAAAAAATCAAATATTCCAGATCTGCAGCTTAAAAAAAAAATCAAATATTCCAGATGTGCAGCTTAAAAAAAAAATCAAATATTCCAGACCTACAGCTTTAGGAAAATCAAAGATTCCAAATCTGCAGCTTCACAAAAATTGAATATTCCAAATCTGCAGCTTATGCACAATCAAATATTCCAAATCTGCAGCTTCACAAAAATTGAATATTCCGTATCTGTAACTTAAGCACAATCAAATATTCCAAATCTGCAGCTGCAGAAAAATCAAATATTGCAGATCTGCAGCTTCAGAAAAACTGAATGTTCCAAACCTGCAGCTTCAGAAAAACTGAATATTCCAAATCTGCAGCTTCACAAAAATTGAATATTCCATATCTGTAACTTAAGCACAATCAAATATTCCAAATCTGCAGCTTCACAAAAATTGAATATTCCATATCTGTAACTTAAGCACAATCAAATATTCCAAATCTGCAGCTTCACAAAAATTGAATATTCCAAATCTGCAGTTTAAGCACAATCAAATATTCCAAATCTGCAGCTTCAGAAAATTCAAATATTGCAGATCTGCAGCTTCAGAAAAACTGAATGTTCCAAACCTGCAGCTTCAGAAAAACTGAATATTCCAAATCTGCAGCTTCACAAAAATTGAATATTCCATATCTGTAACTTAAGCACAATCAAATATTCCAAATCTGCAGCTTCAGAAAAATCAAACACTCCCGATCTGCAGCTTAAGAGCAATCAAATATTCGTCCCAGCTTGCCAAAAGCTGAGTGGATGCAGTTAAAATTAAGGATGATGGTACCCAAATGTCCAGCTGGGGTCCCTCGTACTGCTGGCCTTCAAAGACCTCTGGGGCTGCATAGGGGGGGCTCCCACACCACGTTGTCAGAGGCTCCCCGCTCTTGTAGAAATTCCCAAAGCCAAAATCTGTGGGGGGAAAAAAAAAAAAAAAAATGAAGGGAAAAGTCACTCCATGCTCCCACTGCGCCACAAAGAATAATTACACTGCCCCACTGTGATTGCATCCCAAATCTTTCCTGGGGACTCCCACTGATAATATTGGGGTGCTGGATGTCCTCTGTTGCTGTTCCCGTGTTGTGGAATTATTGAAACTCTGCAAAACCTTCACGAACCTGGAGGAGTCTCGAGTACATTTGTAAACAGCCATCATTAAAATTCAACAAACTGACAGTCACAGCAGAGAAATGAGATTATTGACTTGCCAAGAGATAATCTGAGATTTCCTGGGCTTTCCTGAGGTGCTTTCTAGCCTTGAATACACAACAAATTCTGACAAGCTCTGGAGCTGGGAGGAGGGAGCTGAGCCAAGAGCAACAGGCATGGGAAACCACGGGGGCTTTGCTGGGAAGGACACTGCTACTGGCACTGTCTGCAGCCCACAAATTCAAAATTCCTTTAAATGCTGCTTGTTACGGCTTCATGCAGGACCAGCTGTGGTCTGACATTAATCAGAATTTTTATAATTCAGGGGTGAGAAGCAAAAGCAACGAGGCTGGTGCTTCCCCCCTCCAGCTGGGCAGCTGCTGGTGCTGGTGTGACAATGGTGACAAACAGGGCTCAGGCTGTGGATGCAGCTCTGAATGCTCCCAGGGATGCTGTGAGGTGACAAACAGGGTGACATCAGGCTGTAGATCCAGCTCTGAATGCTCCCAGGGATGCTGTGAGGTGACAAACGGGGACACTGTGAGGTGACAAACAGGACTCAGGCTGTTGGTGCAGCTCCCAGGGATGCTGTGAGGTGACAAACAGGGACACTGTGAGGTGACAAACAGGACTCAGGCTGTTGGTGCAGCTCTGAACGCTCCCAGGGACACTGTGAGGTGACAAACAGGGACACTGTGAGGTGACAAACAGGACTCAGGCTGTTGGTGCAGCTCCCAGGGATGCTGGGAGGTGACAAACAGGGTGACATCAGGCTGTAGATCCAGCTCTGAATGCTCCCAGGGATGCTGTGAGGTGACAAACAGGGCACTGTGAGGTGACAAACAGGGTGACACGGTCCAGCTCTGAATGCTCCCAGGGATGCTGGAATGCTGACCAGCAGATAGCAGAGCTGACAAACGCTGTGCTTATCACAGGCCCTGCTGAGCCTGTTTGTGTTGCCTGTGCTGCCCAGAGGAGCCAGAAAACCATGGGAGATCCCTCAGAATCAGAGAAACAGCGAGAGATTTAACAAAGCCTCAGGAAAAGTCACCCTGGAGTTGGTTTGGAGCAGCGGAGCGGAGCCGGAGCTGCTGACCCGGAGCTCTGGGGGAAAGGAGTGGGGGCTGCTTTCCTAGCAGGAGCTCCAGCAGCCTCTAATGAAAATCACTCAAAACCGAAGCAGTTCTGGGAACAGCTGTGGTTTTTGGAGCTGGGAATGAACACCTTACGCTGCCCTAAATCCCCGCTACGTGCGGAACCCCGAACGCCCCAGAGGGATTTGGGATCAGGGCCCGGCACACCCGATACCCTGCGGGGCGAACTTTTGGCACCTGGGCAGCATCAAAGGCAGCCCCGCTGGCTGCTCCCAGCCAGGGCTGGCTGCTCCCAGCCAGGGCTGGCTGCCAGGGCTGCTCTGAAGGTCAGGGCCCAGCAGAGCCCGGAGCGTCACAGCAGAGCCCTGACGGGCAGGGACGGTGACGCCACCGCGGCCCAGGGACGTCACCGGGCCCGGGGCTGCCGGCGGCCAAGGCCGGCTCAGGTTCCAAAGTTCTGCAGGAGCCACGGGCTGGGACAGCACAGCACATCCCTGCTGCCCTTCCTCTCTCATCCTCCCGCGCTTCTGCAATGCCTTCAGCTGCAATAACGCAGGGGGGACATCAGAATCCAGCCCAAATCCCCCCATCCCTCTGTGGAACCCCCCAGCACTGTGTCACCTTTTCCCTCCTTCCCTTTGTTCTCCATTTCCCTTTTTTCACCTTTTCCCTTTCTTCCCCCTATCACAGCCAGACTGCTGTCGTGATTTTTTTTTTTTTTTTTAATCATTATTCTCTTGGAGAAGACTTTTCTTCCCACAGAATTGGCTTGGCAACAGTGACAATGCTTCGGGAGGCACGGAGCCGTTTCTGCTCTCCACACAAGCATTTTGCCACTCCATGTAGGTGTCGTTAAATCTGATTTCTCCCCTCACTTATCTCGGGTTTGTCAGGTTTTCAACATCCTCGTAGTGCAGATAAACATCAGGTTTTTATCTCAGAACTGCAGCTCTCCCTCGGGTGCCACCCTCATAAATCTTCCTATCAGATTCACAAGTACAAGAACATTTATTGTAAGCACAGCTAAAGAAAGCATGACCTGCTTGGGAGCACAAGCATTTCAAATCTTAAAAAAAGTGAAATTCTTTGCCTGTCCAGATTGGGATTTAAAGTTACCTCTTGAAAGAAATCACCAAAAAGAAACATGAAGAAATCTGAGCAGCAAAAACAACAGAGCCAATATAAGAGAAGCCTCAGGTTTCTGTTGTTATTATCTTGAGATGGTTAATTTTGTAAGACATAATGGTTTTATTTCTGGGCACCAAAAGGACCTCAGGAGCAAGGACATCCTGGAGGTGCCCCTGGCCTCTCTGAGCAAGAACTGCAGAACTTGCAGTGCTTATCTGGATGCAAGAGCAGCTCTTGGCTGGCTCTGATGCTCTTGTGAGAGCACAGACGATTGAGCTTTATTAGAAAATTCATGAATGGGAGGCTGTGAATTGCTACCAGAAGGAGCAGCCACAGCGAGTGGGAATTGCTCACCAGCCCCTGTGCCTGGGAGTGCTGGTCTTGTACACCTGGAGCACGATTTCCCCACTCTGCCTTAGCCCTGCCCTTCTAAAGCTTCAATTCCTTCCCTTTTCATGACCAGTGAAACACCAGAACCCTGCAGCTCTGAATTTCAGCACGCACTGACAGCACAAAGCACTGCCAGACACCTCCTGACTGGCACTGGGCTTTTTCATGTAATACAGGAATTAATACCAGTGCTCTGTATGTCAGCAACTGGCTCTTAGCTTTAAAAAAATCCAATTCTGCTCTGTTGTTGGACAAAATAATTCCCTGGGTGGGGGAGATCAGCATTATTTGTTAGGGTACACAACTTCTTGTGGTCACCCCTTTTGTCTCCATTATTCTTCCCACACAAATGGCTGGGAAACAATTTGTAAGCACTCCAGCATGGATAACATCCATGAAAACCCCTTTCAAAGAAAAAAAAAATCAGGATTTAGTCAGGATCCTGGATGCTTGGTCCATGGGGCTGCCTCAATTTTTAATTACTGCACTGTCAGTTTTACTGCCCCACTTTTTGGAATGGCCAGGATTCAGTTAAGCACAAAACAATCATGAGTCTCTCATCCTCCCCCTTCCACTTTGTTCCTGTTTTGCCATTGCTGACCTGTCACAGTCATTCTGGATCCAAAGTGGTCATTTTTAACCCAAAAAATGTCTCATTCCAGAGGAAATATCACCGATACTCGAGGGAGGAATTTGCCAGGCCTCAAAAAGGAACAAACAGAACAACGAAACAAACATATGCCAGCCACAGAATTCTAAAAGGACTCAAATTGGGCTCATTACCAGAGGACTGAGATTATATAATGGAGTGATCTTCTTAACATTTCCCTGAATCTGCACGTCAAAAAAAAAAAAAAACCCAACAAAAAACCCAAAAAAAGGCCATCATTTGCAGCATTGTGTTCAGTTGAATAAACTCTGTGTTTGTGCAATCTGCAAATATTGGCTCTGCACAGTTGTGGTATTTGGTTTCTCAATCTCATTACCCCCTTCAGAATAATCTTGAATTTCGAAGGTATCATTTTTTTGAGCGCGCATCACGGCAGAGGAATCTGCTTTCCCGTTAAAAATGGAAACAGCCTGAGATTTCAGCCCCATTTGCAATCTGAGAAACGGCAGCTCCCTGCCAGAGCCCTGCAACTTCTGCTGAGCCTCCAGCAGGACGGCAGAGCCTCTCACTTGGACCTCCAGAAGCCTCCCTGAAGGAGCTCCAGAGCTATAATTAATCCATTCTCCTGAAACCACGAGCAGAACTCAATCTGCCTGGCCTGCAGAGAGCCACAGGGAGCTTTTGTTGGGAGGAGAAATGTGAGCCTGGCAGATAATGGGCACAGAGGTGCTGAGAAAGGCAAGGTATGAGCGTGGCAGCAACAAACCTGACCCACTTCAGGGGCTGAGTGCTGAGCAGCCTCTCCTGACGTCAATGCACATTTCCCTGTCCAGCAGCAGCTCCAGCCTCCTTCAAAATAACAGTCTCTGCCCACCTGGGCTGCTGCAAGCAGCAGGATGCCAGCTTTTCCTGCAGGCACCCCAGTCTGGGGCTGGAAGGACAAAAGGAGGAGCTGGGCCCTCATTCCGAGCTGGATTTGGTGGATTTCTGGCTGCACAGCAAAGGTTGTGCTCAGAGAGAGCACAGGGAGCTGAAATGCCCTCCAATGATGCCCTCAAAAAGCAGCAAATCCAAAGGACACATCACCAATGTGCAGCTGCTTAACTCTGGGAAGAACCAGGCAGGTTTGCCTCGCTATTCCACGTCAAACCTGGCAGGAATTCCTCACCTTCCCCCTTCTCAATGGGTATTTTATCTCCTTAATACCTTCAGTTTGGCTACTTACACCAAAAATTGAGGGCTCTGCTCCCAACCACCTCCTATCTTCTACAGAATAAACCCATCAAAGCTCTCACCTCAAGCTCTTTACTCATCCTCTGTTGTCCAGTTAGTGAGAGAGAAAAGATCCTTGGAATTCTGCCTGTCCCCGTCCTTTTAGAGCAATTTTAACACGAAACTGTTGGATTTCAGTCCAGCCTCAAGCATCAGAGGTGGCAATCTTATGAACCCACAGGTTTTGAAACACTTTTGAAGGTTAGTTTATTCTCCTGGTGGCTGAAATACAGAGGTAACTTTGTGCATGTTTTCAGTGTTTGACTAAAAACTGTTGCATTCTTGAGGAGTAAAAAGCTTCAATAAAAGCCTTGCAAGCAGCAGAATGAACCAAGAGGCCCACTGGAATCTAAGAAGAGCTTTATCAAAATAATTCATCAGTGATCGTGCTGGTTGTTTCAATTCCTACATGAACTGAAATCAGAGGAAAAGCCCAGCTATCAGAGCTGGGATCCTGGCTGCCCTCTGTCCTTCCCCAGCCTGATAAATGAGCCGTGAGGAAGATGAACAACTGGAAGAGGCTGTTCCCAGGGATCTGCACAGCACCAGATAACTCCAAAAATCCCAGATAAACACGGTGGAGTTCGTCATCCTTCTCCTTTGCAGTGAAAAATCCAACAACTGACTCGGCACAAATCACTACAAAGTTTCCAGCAGCCTGAACTTTCCTCCAGCTCCTTCAGCAGCCGGGCTCTTATCAACCTGATAAAGCCTGACTGAGATCCACAGAGGAACCAGTTCATGGGCTCATTTGCATGCAGCCCACCTGTAATTAACTTTGTGCACTGGAGAAGTGGAGCAGGAGAGCAGCTGGGGCAGGGCAGAGCTGGTGGAATCTCCTCATCCCATTTCCAGCCCTTTTACTGGGGTCCCTGGAGAGCTCCAGCACTGAAATTCCCAGGGCCAGAACAGCACATGGCTCTCCTGAGCTGCTTTGGGGGGAGCTTCTCCCAGGGGATTTGCATCCCTG